>NW_027423015.1:1227500-1230000 GCF_048934315.1 Petromyzon marinus
CTTTCAAATCTACGGTAGAACTCGTTCAGGTCGTTGGCTAGGCGGGAGTCGTTAGTGGTGTGGGGCGCTCTGGGTTTGTAGTTGGTGATGTGCCTGAGCCCTTTGGCAGACAGAAGCAGCGTCGTTAGTAGAGAACTGGTGTTTTAGTGTCTCTGAGTACAGTCGTTTAGCCTCTCTCACCGCTTTGCTAAACCTGTTCTTCGACTCCTTGAATCTGTCTCTATCCCCACTCCTAAACGCTTCCTCCTTCTCCAACCTCAACCTTTTGAGCTTTGCTGAGAACCAGGGCTTGTTGTTGTTAAAGTTCACCCTGGTACGTGTTGGGATACAGCAGTCCTCACAGAAGCTGATGTACACAGCCTCTGTGAGTTCATCCAGACTATTGGTAGCAGTCGTGAACATATCCCAGTCAGTACAGTCTAAGCACGCCCGCAAATCTTCCACAGCCTCACTGGTCCACTGTTTAGATGTCCTCACAGCAGGTTTACAGAGTTTTAGTTGCTGCCTGTATGCACGAATCAGGTGGACCAAGGGAGTTCTGTGCGAGCCGAACAGCCCCGTGACCCACAAGAGAAACATCCCCGCCAAATTCGAGCGTTTGACGGGGTCTATCCGTGAAAAAATATTCACGTTTTTGAGTGCACATGCATTTCTGCTGCAAATGCCTCTGGAAGTTTCATGCCGTTCGTATGCCAATTGTGGCAACACGAAAATGACCCGTTTTCCCATTCCGAGGGATTTCTGTGCGACCCTAACAGCCCCGTGAGCCACAAGAGACACATCCCCGCCAATTTCTAGCGTTTCACGGGGTCTATCCGTGAAAAATATAGACGTTTTTGAGTGCACATGCATTTCTGCTGCAGATGCCTCTGGAAGTTTCATGCCGTTCGTACGCAATGTGGCAACACGAAAATGACCCCTTTTCCCATTCCGAGGGATTTCTGTGCGACCCTAACTAACAGCGCCCGTGAGCCACAAGAGAGACATCCCCGCCAATTTATAGCGTTTCACGGGGTCTATCCGTGAAAAATATAGACGTTTTTGAGTGCACATGCATTCCTGCTGCAAATGCCTCTGGAAGTTTCATGCCGTTCCTATGCAATGTGGCCACACAAAAATGACCCGTTTTCCCATTCCGAGGCATTTCTGTGCGACCCTAACAGCCCCGTGAGCCACAAGAGAGACATCCCCGCCAACTTCTAGCGTTTGACGGGGTCTATGCGTGAAAAATATTAAAATTTTTGAGTGCACGTGCCTTTCTGCTGCAAATGCCTCTGGAAGTTTCATGGCGTTCCTATGCAATGTGGCAACACGAAAATGACCCCTTTTCCCATTCCGAGGGAGTTCTGTGCCACCCTAACAGCCCCGTGAGCCACAAGAGACACATCCCCGCCAATTTCTAGCGTTTCACGGGGTCTATCCGTGAAACATATAGAAGTTTTTGAGTGCACATGCATTCCTGCTGCAAATGCCTCTGGAAGTTTCATGCGGTTCGTACGCAATGTGGCAACACGAAAATGACCCGTTTTCCCATTCCCAGGGATTTCTGTGCGACCCGAACAGCCCCGTGAGCCACAAGAGACACATCCCCGCCAATTTCTAGCGTTTCACGGGGTCTATCCGTGAAAAATATCAATTTTTTTTTGACTGCACATGCATTTCTGCTGCAAATGCCTCTGGAAGTTGCATGCGGTTCGCATGCAATGTGGCGACACGAAAATGACCCGTTTTCCCATTCCGAGGGATTTCTGTGCCACCCTAACAGCCCCGTGAGCCACAAGAGAGACATCCCCGCCAATTTCTAGCGTATCACGGGGTCTATCCGTGAGAAATATTCACTTTTTTGAGTGCACATGCATTCCTGCTGCAAATGCCTCTGGAAGTTTCATGCGGTTCGTATGCAATGTGGCGACACGAAAATGACCCGTTTTCCCATTCCGAGGGATTTCTGTGCCACCCTAACAGCCCCGTGAGCCACAAGAGAGACATCCCCGCCCACTTCTAGCGTTTCACGGGGTCTCTCCGTGAAAAATATCACATTTTTTGAGTGCACATGCATTCCTGCTGCAAATGCCTCTGGAAGTTTCATGCGGTTCGCATGCAATGTGGCGACACGAAAATGACCCGTTTTTTCCCATTCCGAGGGATTTCTGTGCCACCCTAACAGCCCCGTGAGCCACAAGAGACACATCCCCGCCAATTTCTAGCGTTTCACGGGGTCTATCCGTGAAAAATATTCAATTTTTTGACTGCACATGCATTTCTGCTGCAAATGCCTCTGGAAGTTTCATGCGGTTCGCATGCAATGTGGCGACACGAAAATGACCCGTTTTCCCATTCCGAGGGATTTCTGTGCCACCCTAACAGCCCCGTGAGCCACAAGAGAGACATCGCCGCCAATTTCTAGCGTTTCACGGGGTCTATCCGTGAAAAATATTCACTTTTTTGACTGCACATGCATTCCTGCTGCAAATGCCTCTGGAAGTTTCATGCCGTTCGC
>NW_027423015.1:1262500-1265000 GCF_048934315.1 Petromyzon marinus
CATCCTCTGTTGAGCTCTCTTGGCGAGGGAGCTGATGTTCAGTTCCCACTTGAGGTCCCGGCAGAGAATAGTGCCCAGGAAGCGGAAGGACTCCACAATTTTGACTGCGGAGTCTAACAGGGTGATGGCGGTGAGTGGGGCTGTATTCTTCCTGAAGTCCACAACCATCTCAACTGTCCTTAGAGCATTTAGCTCTAAGTTGTTCTGGCTACACCAGGTCACCAGGTTGTCAGCTTCCCACCTATAGTCAGACTCATCCCCACCAGAGATCAGCCCAATGAGGGTGGTGTCGTCCGACAAACTTCAAGAGTTTGACGGACAGATGATTGGAGGCGCAGCTGTTGGTATACAGGGAGAAGAGCAGTGGGCAAAGGACGCAGCCCTGAGGAGTTCCCGTGCTGATGGACCTGGAGTCAGAGACTTCTGTTCCCGGCTTAACGCACTGCTTCCTGTCAGAGAGGAAGTCTGTGATCCACCTGCAGGTGGAGTAGGGCACGTTCAGCTGGAAGAGCTTGTCCTGAAGCAGGGCAGGGATGATGGTGTTGAAGGCAGAGCTGAAGTCCACAAACAGGATCCTGGCGTAGGATGCTGGGGCGTCCACATGCTGTAGGGTGAAGTGGAGGGCCATGTTAACTGCGTCGTCCACAGACCTGTTGGCTCTGTAGGCAAACTGAAGGGGGTCCAGGAGAGGGTCTGTGATGGCTTTGAGGTGTGCCAGGAGCAGGCGCTCAAAAGACTTCATTACCACAGATGTAAGGGCGACCGGTCTGTAATCATTTAGTCCTGTTGGCCTTAGCTTTTTGGGCACAGCGATGATGGTGGAGGACTTGAGACAGGCTGGTACATGGCATGTCTCCAGGGAGGTGTTAAAGATGTTGGTGAACACCGGAGACAGCTGGCCAGCGCAGTGCCTGAGGGTGGCTGGAGAGACAGAGTCCGGCCCGGCTGCTTTGCGTGGATTCTGCCTCTTGAAAAGCCCATTAACTTCTCCCTCCTGAAAGGAGAGAGTCGTTTCTGTAGTATGGGTGGGGGATGGGGCCTCTTGGGTGGGAAGGGGTGGTTCAGGACAGTCCAATTGTCTTTCAAATCTACGGTAGAACTCGTTCAGGTCGTTGGCTAGGCGGGAGTCGTTAGTGGTGTGGGGCGCTCTGGGTTTGTAGTTGGTGATGTGCCTGAGCCCTTTGGCAGACAGAAGCAGCGTCGTTAGTAGAGAACTGGTGTTTTAGTGTCTCTGAGTACAGTCGTTTAGCCTCTCTCACCGCTTTGCTAAACCTGTTCTTCGACTCCTTGAATCTGTCTCTATCCCCACTCCTAAACGCTTCCTCCTTCTCCAACCTCAACCTTTTGAGCTTTGCTGAGAACCAGGGCTTGTTGTTGTTAAAGTTCACCCTGGTACGTGTTGGGATACAGCAGTCCTCACAGAAGCTGATGTACACAGCCTCTGTGAGTTCATCCAGACTATTGGTAGCAGTCGTGAACATATCCCAGTCAGTACAGTCTAAGCACGCCCGCAAATCTTCCACAGCCTCACTGGTCCACTGTTTAGATGTCCTCACAGCAGGTTTACAGAGTTTTAGTTGCTGCCTGTATGCACGAATCAGGTGGACCAAGGGAGTTCTGTGCGAGCCGAACAGCCCCGTGACCCACAAGAGAAACATCCCCGCCAAATTCGAGCGTTTGACGGGGTCTATCCGTGAAAAAATATTCACGTTTTTGAGTGCACATGCATTTCTGCTGCAAATGCCTCTGGAAGTTTCATGCCGTTCGTATGCCAATTGTGGCAACACGAAAATGACCCGTTTTCCCATTCCGAGGGATTTCTGTGCGACCCTAACAGCCCCGTGAGCCACAAGAGACACATCCCCGCCAATTTCTAGCGTTTCACGGGGTCTATCCGTGAAAAATATAGACGTTTTTGAGTGCACATGCATTTCTGCTGCAGATGCCTCTGGAAGTTTCATGCCGTTCGTACGCAATGTGGCAACACGAAAATGACCCCTTTTCCCATTCCGAGGGATTTCTGTGCGACCCTAACTAACAGCGCCCGTGAGCCACAAGAGAGACATCCCCGCCAATTTATAGCGTTTCACGGGGTCTATCCGTGAAAAATATAGACGTTTTTGAGTGCACATGCATTCCTGCTGCAAATGCCTCTGGAAGTTTCATGCCGTTCCTATGCAATGTGGCCACACAAAAATGACCCGTTTTCCCATTCCGAGGCATTTCTGTGCGACCCTAACAGCCCCGTGAGCCACAAGAGAGACATCCCCGCCAACTTCTAGCGTTTGACGGGGTCTATGCGTGAAAAATATTAAAATTTTTGAGTGCACGTGCCTTTCTGCTGCAAATGCCTCTGGAAGTTTCATGGCGTTCCTATGCAATGTGGCAACACGAAAATGACCCCTTTTCCCATTCCGAGGGAGTTCTGTGCCACCCTAACAGCCCCGTGAGCCACAAGAGACACATCCCCGCCAATTTCTAGCGTTTCACGGGGTCTATC
>NW_027423015.1:1315000-1317500 GCF_048934315.1 Petromyzon marinus
ACAACCTTCCTCGCTCGCCTCATGCTCCTTGTCGTGTGCAGGTCCTCGAGGGTTGGTAGATTGCAGGCAATTACCTTCTCAGCAGTGTGCATGATACGCTGCAGTCTGCTCTTGTCCTTGGCAGTGGCAGCAGCGTACCAGACGGTTATGGAGGAGGTGAGGATGGATTCAATGATCGCTGTATAGAATTGCACCATCATTGTCTTTGGCAGGTTGCATTTCTTCAGCTGCCGTCGAAAGTACATCCTCTGTTGAGCTCTCTTGGCGAGGGAGCTGATGTTCAGTTCCCACTTGAGGTCCCGGCAGAGAATAGTGCCCAGGAAGCGGAAGGACTCCACAATTTTGACTGCGGAGTCTAACAGGGTGATGGCGGTGAGTGGGGCTGTATTCTTCCTGAAGTCCACAACCATCTCAACTGTCCTTAGAGCATTTAGCTCTAAGTTGTTCTGGCTACACCAGGTCACCAGGTTGTCAGCTTCCCACCTATAGTCAGACTCATCCCCACCAGAGATCAGCCCAATGAGGGTGGTGTCGTCCGACAAACTTCAAGAGTTTGACGGACAGATGATTGGAGGCGCAGCTGTTGGTATACAGGGAGAAGAGCAGTGGGCAAAGGACGCAGCCCTGAGGAGTTCCCGTGCTGATGGACCTGGAGTCAGAGACTTCTGTTCCCGGCTTAACGCACTGCTTCCTGTCAGAGAGGAAGTCTGTGATCCACCTGCAGGTGGAGTAGGGCACGTTCAGCTGGAAGAGCTTGTCCTGAAGCAGGGCAGGGATGATGGTGTTGAAGGCAGAGCTGAAGTCCACAAACAGGATCCTGGCGTAGGATGCTGGGGCGTCCACATGCTGTAGGGTGAAGTGGAGGGCCATGTTAACTGCGTCGTCCACAGACCTGTTGGCTCTGTAGGCAAACTGAAGGGGGTCCAGGAGAGGGTCTGTGATGGCTTTGAGGTGTGCCAGGAGCAGGCGCTCAAAAGACTTCATTACCACAGATGTAAGGGCGACCGGTCTGTAATCATTTAGTCCTGTTGGCCTTAGCTTTTTGGGCACAGCGATGATGGTGGAGGACTTGAGACAGGCTGGTACATGGCATGTCTCCAGGGAGGTGTTAAAGATGTTGGTGAACACCGGAGACAGCTGGCCAGCGCAGTGCCTGAGGGTGGCTGGAGAGACAGAGTCCGGCCCGGCTGCTTTGCGTGGATTCTGCCTCTTGAAAAGCCCATTAACTTCTCCCTCCTGAAAGGAGAGAGTCGTTTCTGTAGTATGGGTGGGGGATGGGGCCTCTTGGGTGGGAAGGGGTGGTTCAGGACAGTCCAATTGTCTTTCAAATCTACGGTAGAACTCGTTCAGGTCGTTGGCTAGGCGGGAGTCGTTAGTGGTGTGGGGCGCTCTGGGTTTGTAGTTGGTGATGTGCCTGAGCCCTTTGGCAGACAGAAGCAGCGTCGTTAGTAGAGAACTGGTGTTTTAGTGTCTCTGAGTACAGTCGTTTAGCCTCTCTCACCGCTTTGCTAAACCTGTTCTTCGACTCCTTGAATCTGTCTCTATCCCCACTCCTAAACGCTTCCTCCTTCTCCAACCTCAACCTTTTGAGCTTTGCTGAGAACCAGGGCTTGTTGTTGTTAAAGTTCACCCTGGTACGTGTTGGGATACAGCAGTCCTCACAGAAGCTGATGTACACAGCCTCTGTGAGTTCATCCAGACTATTGGTAGCAGTCGTGAACATATCCCAGTCAGTACAGTCTAAGCACGCCCGCAAATCTTCCACAGCCTCACTGGTCCACTGTTTAGATGTCCTCACAGCAGGTTTACAGAGTTTTAGTTGCTGCCTGTATGCACGAATCAGGTGGACCAAGGGAGTTCTGTGCGAGCCGAACAGCCCCGTGACCCACAAGAGAAACATCCCCGCCAAATTCGAGCGTTTGACGGGGTCTATCCGTGAAAAAATATTCACGTTTTTGAGTGCACATGCATTTCTGCTGCAAATGCCTCTGGAAGTTTCATGCCGTTCGTATGCCAATTGTGGCAACACGAAAATGACCCGTTTTCCCATTCCGAGGGATTTCTGTGCGACCCTAACAGCCCCGTGAGCCACAAGAGACACATCCCCGCCAATTTCTAGCGTTTCACGGGGTCTATCCGTGAAAAATATAGACGTTTTTGAGTGCACATGCATTTCTGCTGCAGATGCCTCTGGAAGTTTCATGCCGTTCGTACGCAATGTGGCAACACGAAAATGACCCCTTTTCCCATTCCGAGGGATTTCTGTGCGACCCTAACTAACAGCGCCCGTGAGCCACAAGAGAGACATCCCCGCCAATTTATAGCGTTTCACGGGGTCTATCCGTGAAAAATATAGACGTTTTTGAGTGCACATGCATTCCTGCTGCAAATGCCTCTGGAAGTTTCATGCCGTTCCTATGCAATGTGGCCACACAAAAATGACCCGTTTTCCCATTCCGAGGCATTTCTGTGCGACCCTAACAGCCCCGTGAGCCACAAG
>NW_027423015.1:1327500-1330000 GCF_048934315.1 Petromyzon marinus
AGCTTCCCACCTATAGTCAGACTCATCCCCACCAGAGATCAGCCCAATGAGGGTGGTGTCGTCCGACAAACTTCAAGAGTTTGACGGACAGATGATTGGAGGCGCAGCTGTTGGTATACAGGGAGAAGAGCAGTGGGCAAAGGACGCAGCCCTGAGGAGTTCCCGTGCTGATGGACCTGGAGTCAGAGACTTCTGTTCCCGGCTTAACGCACTGCTTCCTGTCAGAGAGGAAGTCTGTGATCCACCTGCAGGTGGAGTAGGGCACGTTCAGCTGGAAGAGCTTGTCCTGAAGCAGGGCAGGGATGATGGTGTTGAAGGCAGAGCTGAAGTCCACAAACAGGATCCTGGCGTAGGATGCTGGGGCGTCCACATGCTGTAGGGTGAAGTGGAGGGCCATGTTAACTGCGTCGTCCACAGACCTGTTGGCTCTGTAGGCAAACTGAAGGGGGTCCAGGAGAGGGTCTGTGATGGCTTTGAGGTGTGCCAGGAGCAGGCGCTCAAAAGACTTCATTACCACAGATGTAAGGGCGACCGGTCTGTAATCATTTAGTCCTGTTGGCCTTAGCTTTTTGGGCACAGCGATGATGGTGGAGGACTTGAGACAGGCTGGTACATGGCATGTCTCCAGGGAGGTGTTAAAGATGTTGGTGAACACCGGAGACAGCTGGCCAGCGCAGTGCCTGAGGGTGGCTGGAGAGACAGAGTCCGGCCCGGCTGCTTTGCGTGGATTCTGCCTCTTGAAAAGCCCATTAACTTCTCCCTCCTGAAAGGAGAGAGTCGTTTCTGTAGTATGGGTGGGGGATGGGGCCTCTTGGGTGGGAAGGGGTGGTTCAGGACAGTCCAATTGTCTTTCAAATCTACGGTAGAACTCGTTCAGGTCGTTGGCTAGGCGGGAGTCGTTAGTGGTGTGGGGCGCTCTGGGTTTGTAGTTGGTGATGTGCCTGAGCCCTTTGGCAGACAGAAGCAGCGTCGTTAGTAGAGAACTGGTGTTTTAGTGTCTCTGAGTACAGTCGTTTAGCCTCTCTCACCGCTTTGCTAAACCTGTTCTTCGACTCCTTGAATCTGTCTCTATCCCCACTCCTAAACGCTTCCTCCTTCTCCAACCTCAACCTTTTGAGCTTTGCTGAGAACCAGGGCTTGTTGTTGTTAAAGTTCACCCTGGTACGTGTTGGGATACAGCAGTCCTCACAGAAGCTGATGTACACAGCCTCTGTGAGTTCATCCAGACTATTGGTAGCAGTCGTGAACATATCCCAGTCAGTACAGTCTAAGCACGCCCGCAAATCTTCCACAGCCTCACTGGTCCACTGTTTAGATGTCCTCACAGCAGGTTTACAGAGTTTTAGTTGCTGCCTGTATGCACGAATCAGGTGGACCAAGGGAGTTCTGTGCGAGCCGAACAGCCCCGTGACCCACAAGAGAAACATCCCCGCCAAATTCGAGCGTTTGACGGGGTCTATCCGTGAAAAAATATTCACGTTTTTGAGTGCACATGCATTTCTGCTGCAAATGCCTCTGGAAGTTTCATGCCGTTCGTATGCCAATTGTGGCAACACGAAAATGACCCGTTTTCCCATTCCGAGGGATTTCTGTGCGACCCTAACAGCCCCGTGAGCCACAAGAGACACATCCCCGCCAATTTCTAGCGTTTCACGGGGTCTATCCGTGAAAAATATAGACGTTTTTGAGTGCACATGCATTTCTGCTGCAGATGCCTCTGGAAGTTTCATGCCGTTCGTACGCAATGTGGCAACACGAAAATGACCCCTTTTCCCATTCCGAGGGATTTCTGTGCGACCCTAACTAACAGCGCCCGTGAGCCACAAGAGAGACATCCCCGCCAATTTATAGCGTTTCACGGGGTCTATCCGTGAAAAATATAGACGTTTTTGAGTGCACATGCATTCCTGCTGCAAATGCCTCTGGAAGTTTCATGCCGTTCCTATGCAATGTGGCCACACAAAAATGACCCGTTTTCCCATTCCGAGGCATTTCTGTGCGACCCTAACAGCCCCGTGAGCCACAAGAGAGACATCCCCGCCAACTTCTAGCGTTTGACGGGGTCTATGCGTGAAAAATATTAAAATTTTTGAGTGCACGTGCCTTTCTGCTGCAAATGCCTCTGGAAGTTTCATGGCGTTCCTATGCAATGTGGCAACACGAAAATGACCCCTTTTCCCATTCCGAGGGAGTTCTGTGCCACCCTAACAGCCCCGTGAGCCACAAGAGACACATCCCCGCCAATTTCTAGCGTTTCACGGGGTCTATCCGTGAAACATATAGAAGTTTTTGAGTGCACATGCATTCCTGCTGCAAATGCCTCTGGAAGTTTCATGCGGTTCGTACGCAATGTGGCAACACGAAAATGACCCGTTTTCCCATTCCCAGGGATTTCTGTGCGACCCGAACAGCCCCGTGAGCCACAAGAGACACATCCCCGCCAATTTCTAGCGTTTCACGGGGTCTATCCGTGAAAAATATCAATTTTTTTTTGACTGCA
>NW_027423015.1:1340000-1342500 GCF_048934315.1 Petromyzon marinus
TGTGCCAGGAGCAGGCGCTCAAAAGACTTCATTACCACAGATGTAAGGGCGACCGGTCTGTAATCATTTAGTCCTGTTGGCCTTAGCTTTTTGGGCACAGCGATGATGGTGGAGGACTTGAGACAGGCTGGTACATGGCATGTCTCCAGGGAGGTGTTAAAGATGTTGGTGAACACCGGAGACAGCTGGCCAGCGCAGTGCCTGAGGGTGGCTGGAGAGACAGAGTCCGGCCCGGCTGCTTTGCGTGGATTCTGCCTCTTGAAAAGCCCATTAACTTCTCCCTCCTGAAAGGAGAGAGTCGTTTCTGTAGTATGGGTGGGGGATGGGGCCTCTTGGGTGGGAAGGGGTGGTTCAGGACAGTCCAATTGTCTTTCAAATCTACGGTAGAACTCGTTCAGGTCGTTGGCTAGGCGGGAGTCGTTAGTGGTGTGGGGCGCTCTGGGTTTGTAGTTGGTGATGTGCCTGAGCCCTTTGGCAGACAGAAGCAGCGTCGTTAGTAGAGAACTGGTGTTTTAGTGTCTCTGAGTACAGTCGTTTAGCCTCTCTCACCGCTTTGCTAAACCTGTTCTTCGACTCCTTGAATCTGTCTCTATCCCCACTCCTAAACGCTTCCTCCTTCTCCAACCTCAACCTTTTGAGCTTTGCTGAGAACCAGGGCTTGTTGTTGTTAAAGTTCACCCTGGTACGTGTTGGGATACAGCAGTCCTCACAGAAGCTGATGTACACAGCCTCTGTGAGTTCATCCAGACTATTGGTAGCAGTCGTGAACATATCCCAGTCAGTACAGTCTAAGCACGCCCGCAAATCTTCCACAGCCTCACTGGTCCACTGTTTAGATGTCCTCACAGCAGGTTTACAGAGTTTTAGTTGCTGCCTGTATGCACGAATCAGGTGGACCAAGGGAGTTCTGTGCGAGCCGAACAGCCCCGTGACCCACAAGAGAAACATCCCCGCCAAATTCGAGCGTTTGACGGGGTCTATCCGTGAAAAAATATTCACGTTTTTGAGTGCACATGCATTTCTGCTGCAAATGCCTCTGGAAGTTTCATGCCGTTCGTATGCCAATTGTGGCAACACGAAAATGACCCGTTTTCCCATTCCGAGGGATTTCTGTGCGACCCTAACAGCCCCGTGAGCCACAAGAGACACATCCCCGCCAATTTCTAGCGTTTCACGGGGTCTATCCGTGAAAAATATAGACGTTTTTGAGTGCACATGCATTTCTGCTGCAGATGCCTCTGGAAGTTTCATGCCGTTCGTACGCAATGTGGCAACACGAAAATGACCCCTTTTCCCATTCCGAGGGATTTCTGTGCGACCCTAACTAACAGCGCCCGTGAGCCACAAGAGAGACATCCCCGCCAATTTATAGCGTTTCACGGGGTCTATCCGTGAAAAATATAGACGTTTTTGAGTGCACATGCATTCCTGCTGCAAATGCCTCTGGAAGTTTCATGCCGTTCCTATGCAATGTGGCCACACAAAAATGACCCGTTTTCCCATTCCGAGGCATTTCTGTGCGACCCTAACAGCCCCGTGAGCCACAAGAGAGACATCCCCGCCAACTTCTAGCGTTTGACGGGGTCTATGCGTGAAAAATATTAAAATTTTTGAGTGCACGTGCCTTTCTGCTGCAAATGCCTCTGGAAGTTTCATGGCGTTCCTATGCAATGTGGCAACACGAAAATGACCCCTTTTCCCATTCCGAGGGAGTTCTGTGCCACCCTAACAGCCCCGTGAGCCACAAGAGACACATCCCCGCCAATTTCTAGCGTTTCACGGGGTCTATCCGTGAAACATATAGAAGTTTTTGAGTGCACATGCATTCCTGCTGCAAATGCCTCTGGAAGTTTCATGCGGTTCGTACGCAATGTGGCAACACGAAAATGACCCGTTTTCCCATTCCCAGGGATTTCTGTGCGACCCGAACAGCCCCGTGAGCCACAAGAGACACATCCCCGCCAATTTCTAGCGTTTCACGGGGTCTATCCGTGAAAAATATCAATTTTTTTTTGACTGCACATGCATTTCTGCTGCAAATGCCTCTGGAAGTTGCATGCGGTTCGCATGCAATGTGGCGACACGAAAATGACCCGTTTTCCCATTCCGAGGGATTTCTGTGCCACCCTAACAGCCCCGTGAGCCACAAGAGAGACATCCCCGCCAATTTCTAGCGTATCACGGGGTCTATCCGTGAGAAATATTCACTTTTTTGAGTGCACATGCATTCCTGCTGCAAATGCCTCTGGAAGTTTCATGCGGTTCGTATGCAATGTGGCGACACGAAAATGACCCGTTTTCCCATTCCGAGGGATTTCTGTGCCACCCTAACAGCCCCGTGAGCCACAAGAGAGACATCCCCGCCCACTTCTAGCGTTTCACGGGGTCTATCCGTGAAAAATATAGACGTTTTTGAGTGCACATGCATTCCTGCTGCAAATGCCTCTGGAAGTTTCATGCCGTTCCTATGCAATGTGGCCACACAAAAATGACCCGTTTT
>NW_027423015.1:1377500-1382017 GCF_048934315.1 Petromyzon marinus
GTGTGCATGATACGCTGCAGTCTGCTCTTGTCCTTGGCAGTGGCAGCAGCGTACCAGACGGTTATGGAGGAGGTGAGGATGGATTCAATGATCGCTGTATAGAATTGCACCATCATTGTCTTTGGCAGGTTGCATTTCTTCAGCTGCCGTCGAAAGTACATCCTCTGTTGAGCTCTCTTGGCGAGGGAGCTGATGTTCAGTTCCCACTTGAGGTCCCGGCAGAGAATAGTGCCCAGGAAGCGGAAGGACTCCACAATTTTGACTGCGGAGTCTAACAGGGTGATGGCGGTGAGTGGGGCTGTATTCTTCCTGAAGTCCACAACCATCTCAACTGTCCTTAGAGCATTTAGCTCTAAGTTGTTCTGGCTACACCAGGTCACCAGGTTGTCAGCTTCCCACCTATAGTCAGACTCATCCCCACCAGAGATCAGCCCAATGAGGGTGGTGTCGTCCGACAAACTTCAAGAGTTTGACGGACAGATGATTGGAGGCGCAGCTGTTGGTATACAGGGAGAAGAGCAGTGGGGCAAAGGACGCAGCCCTGAGGAGTTCCCGTGCTGATGGACCTGGAGTCAGAGACTTCTGTTCCCGGCTTAACGCACTGCTTCCTGTCAGAGAGGAAGTCTGTGATCCACCTGCAGGTGGAGTAGGGCACGTTCAGCTGGAAGAGCTTGTCCTGAAGCAGGGCAGGGATGATGGTGTTGAAGGCAGAGCTGAAGTCCACAAACAGGATCCTGGCGTAGGATGCTGGGGCGTCCACATGCTGTAGGGTGAAGTGGAGGGCCATGTTAACTGCGTCGTCCACAGACCTGTTGGCTCTGTAGGCAAACTGAAGGGGGTCCAGGAGAGGGTCTGTGATGGCTTTGAGGTGTGCCAGGAGCAGGCGCTCAAAAGACTTCATTACCACAGATGTAAGGGCGACCGGTCTGTAATCATTTAGTCCTGTTGGCCTTAGCTTTTTGGGCACAGCGATGATGGTGGAGGACTTGAGACAGGCTGGTACATGGCATGTCTCCAGGGAGGTGTTAAAGATGTTGGTGAACACCGGAGACAGCTGGCCAGCGCAGTGCCTGAGGGTGGCTGGAGAGACAGAGTCCGGCCCGGCTGCTTTGCGTGGATTCTGCCTCTTGAAAAGCCCATTAACTTCTCCCTCCTGAAAGGAGAGAGTCGTTTCTGTAGTATGGGTGGGGGATGGGGCCTCTTGGGTGGGAAGGGGTGGTTCAGGACAGTCCAATTGTCTTTCAAATCTACGGTAGAACTCGTTCAGGTCTTGGCTAGGCGGGAGTCGTTAGTGGTGTGGGGCGCTCTGGGTTTGTAGTTGGTGATGTGCCTGAGCCCTTTGGCAGACAGAAGCAGCGTCGTTAGTAGAGAACTGGTGTTTTAGTGTCTCTGAGTACAGTCGTTTAGCCTCTCTCACCGCTTTGCTAAACCTGTTCTTCGACTCCTTGAATCTGTCTCTATCCCCACTCCTAAACGCTTCCTCCTTCTCCAACCTCAACCTTTTGAGCTTTGCTGAGAACCAGGGCTTGTTGTTGTTAAAGTTCACCCTGGTACGTGTTGGGATACAGCAGTCCTCACAGAAGCTGATGTACACAGCCTCTGTGAGTTCATCCAGACTATTGGTAGCAGTCGTGAACATATCCCAGTCAGTACAGTCTAAGCACGCCCGCAAATCTTCCACAGCCTCACTGGTCCACTGTTTAGATGTCCTCACAGCAGGTTTACAGAGTTTTAGTTGCTGCCTGTATGCACGAATCAGGTGGACCAAGGGAGTTCTGTGCGAGCCGAACAGCCCCGTGACCCACAAGAGAAACATCCCCGCCAAATTCGAGCGTTTGACGGGGTCTATCCGTGAAAAAATATTCACGTTTTTGAGTGCACATGCATTTCTGCTGCAAATGCCTCTGGAAGTTTCATGCCGTTCGTATGCCAATTGTGGCAACACGAAAATGACCCGTTTTCCCCATTCCGAGGGATTTCTGTGCGACCCTAACAGCCCCGTGAGCCACAAGAGACACATCCCCGCCAATTTCTAGCGTTTCACGGGGTCTATCCGTGAAAAATATAGACGTTTTTGAGTGCACATGCATTTCTGCTGCAGATGCCTCTGGAAGTTTCATGCCGTTCGTACGCAATGTGGCAACACGAAAATGACCCCTTTTCCCATTCCGAGGGATTTCTGTGCGACCCTAACTAACAGCGCCCGTGAGCCACAAGAGAGACATCCCCGCCAATTTATAGCGTTTCACGGGGTCTATCCGTGAAAAATATAGACGTTTTTGAGTGCACATGCATTCCTGCTGCAAATGCCTCTGGAAGTTTCATGCCGTTCCTATGCAATGTGGCCACACAAAAATGACCCGTTTTCCCATTCCGAGGCATTTCTGTGCGACCCTAACAGCCCCGTGAGCCACAAGAGAGACATCCCCGCCAACTTCTAGCGTTTGACGGGGTCTATGCGTGAAAAATATTAAAATTTTTGAGTGCACGTGCCTTTCTGCTGCAAATGCCTCTGGAAGTTTCATGGCGTTCCTATGCAATGTGGCAACACGAAAATGACCCCTTTTCCCATTCCGAGGGAGTTCTGTGCCACCCTAACAGCCCCGTGAGCCACAAGAGACACATCCCCGCCAATTTCTAGCGTTTCACGGGGTCTATCCGTGAAACATATAGAAGTTTTTGAGTGCACATGCATTCCTGCTGCAAATGCCTCTGGAAGTTTCATGCGGTTCGTACGCAATGTGGCAACACGAAAATGACCCGTTTTCCCATTCCCAGGGATTTCTGTGCGACCCGAACAGCCCCGTGAGCCACAAGAGACACATCCCCGCCAATTTCTAGCGTTTCACGGGGTCTATCCGTGAAAAATATCAATTTTTTTTTGACTGCACATGCATTTCTGCTGCAAATGCCTCTGGAAGTTGCATGCGGTTCGCATGCAATGTGGCGACACGAAAATGACCCGTTTTCCCATTCCGAGGGATTTCTGTGCCACCCTAACAGCCCCGTGAGCCACAAGAGAGACATCCCCGCCAATTTCTAGCGTATCACGGGGTCTATCCGTGAGAAATATTCACTTTTTTGAGTGCACATGCATTCCTGCTGCAAATGCCTCTGGAAGTTTCATGCGGTTCGTATGCAATGTGGCGACACGAAAATGACCCGTTTTCCCATTCCGAGGGATTTCTGTGCCACCCTAACAGCCCCGTGAGCCACAAGAGAGACATCCCCGCCCACTTCTAGCGTTTCACGGGGTCTCTCCGTGAAAAATATCACATTTTTTGAGTGCACATGCATTCCTGCTGCAAATGCCTCTGGAAGTTTCATGCGGTTCGCATGCAATGTGGCGACACGAAAATGACCCGTTTTTTCCCATTCCGAGGGATTTCTGTGCCACCCTAACAGCCCCGTGAGCCACAAGAGACACATCCCCGCCAATTTCTAGCGTTTCACGGGGTCTATCCGTGAAAAATATTCAATTTTTTGACTGCACATGCATTTCTGCTGCAAATGCCTCTGGAAGTTTCATGCGGTTCGCATGCAATGTGGCGACACGAAAATGACCCGTTTTCCCATTCCGAGGGATTTCTGTGCCACCCTAACAGCCCCGTGAGCCACAAGAGAGACATCGCCGCCAATTTCTAGCGTTTCACGGGGTCTATCCGTGAAAAATATTCACTTTTTTGACTGCACATGCATTCCTGCTGCAAATGCCTCTGGAAGTTTCATGCCGTTCGCATGCAATGTGGCAACACGAAAATGACCCGTTTCCCATTCCGAGGGATTTCTGTGCCACCCTAACAGCCCCGTGAGCCACAAGAGACACATCCCCGCCAATTTCTAGCGTTTCACGGGGTCTATCCGTAAAAATGTAGCACGCACCAAAACGAGAAAAGATTTCCATCGCACCTGCACTATTGTATGGACAATGGTAACCTCATGTGAGGACGAAGTGGTGTGCCGGCGGCAGGTTGTTTCCCACGATTTCCGTGAATGAGCGAGCATCTCGAGCTGTGTTACTCCGCCCGAGGAGCCTCTTCTCCTCCAGAGTGCGTTGGGAAGGCTGTCCCTTGGGTTGTAGCTGCAGGGTTTGCTTGCGCTGTTTCGGTATTGTGCCCTAGGAAGGGCTGCCAACTGCGCGTGAGAGTTAGGGTTGGTTTCAATTGCTTTTGCCGGTCCACAGAGTAGCGAGCATTGAAAGGCCGCTCTAGAGGTGTGCAGGCATGTGTGGTCCCCGCCCCTGCTCCTCCCCACCCCGACGTTGGGTGTGCGTGGTGCTTTACCGCTGCCTCAAATTGGCTGGCCTTGTGTGAAGCCCTGTGTTTTGTGAGCCTTCAGCGCCGTCGTCAGGTGTCCCCCGGAGTATACAGGACAAATTAAGGCCCTCCTTGTGGGGGTGTTTGTGTTCTGTGAAGTCCGTGCCCAAAGGGTGTGTGTTTTACATGGTCTGCGTGGGGGTCCTGTCCGTCCGATTTTGGACGCGTGTGGGGACTCTCCTCTGGCCTTGGGTGCATTCT
>NW_027423016.1:0-17500 GCF_048934315.1 Petromyzon marinus
CACGCCCGGGGACCGCCCGGGACCACCCGGACCGCCCGTGACCGCCCGGGACCGCCCGGGACCGCCCTGGACCGCCCGGGACCGCCGGGACTGCCTCGGACCACCCGGGATCGCCCGGGACCGCCCGGGACCGCCCTGGGACCGCCTGGGACCGCCCGGGACCGCCCGGGACCGGCGGGGACCGCCCTGGTCCGCCCGGGACCGCCCGGGACTGCCTTGGACCACCCGGGATCGCCCGGGACCGCCCGGGACCCCCCGGGACCGCCTGGGACCGCCCTGGACCGCCCGGGACCGCCGGGGACCGCTCCGGACCGCCCGGGACCGCCCGGGACGGCCCAGGACCGCCCCGGACCGCCCGGGACCGCCCGGGACCGCCCCGGACCGCCCGGGGACCGCCCGGGACCGCCCCGGACTGTCTGGGACCGCCCGGGACCACACGGGACCGCCCGGGACCGCCCCGGACCGCCCGGGACCGCCCGGGACCGCCCCGGACCGCCCGGGACCGCCCGGGATCGCCCCGGACCACCCGGCATCGCCCGTGACCGCCCGGGACCGCCCAGGACCGCCCGGGACCGCCCGGGACCGCCCGGGACCGCCCGGGACCGCCCGGGACCGCCCGGGACCGCCCCGGACCGCCCGGGACCGCCGGGACCGCCCGGGACCGCCCCGGGACCGCCCGGGACCGCCCGGGACCGCCCGGGACTGCCCCGGACCGCCCGGGACCGGCCGGGACCGCCCCGGACGCCCGGGACCGCCCGGGACCGCCCGGGACCGCCCAGAACTGCCCCGGGACCGCCCGGGACCGCCCCGGACCGCCCCGGACCGCCCGGGACCGCCCGGGACCGCCCGGGAACGCCCGGGACCGCCCGGGACCACCCCGGACCGCCAGGGACCGCCCGGGATCGCCCCGGACCACCCGGCATCGCCCGTGACCGCCCGGGACCGCCCAGGACCGCCCGGGACCGCCCAGGACCGCCCGGGACCGCCCCGGACCGCCCGGGACCGCCCGGGACCGGCCTGGACTGCCCCGGACCGCCCGGGACCGGCGGGACCGCCCCGGACCGCCCCGGACTGCCCGGGACCGCCCGGGACCGCCTGGGACCGCCCAGGACCGCCCGGGACTGCCCGGGACCGCCCCGGGACCGCCCCGGACCGCCGGGACCGCCCGGGACCGCCCGGGAACGCCCGGGACCGCCCGGGACCGCCCCGGACCGCCCGGGACCGCCCCGGACTGCCCGGGACTGCCCCGGACCGCCCGGGACCGCCCGGGAACGCTCGGGACCGCCCGGGACCGCCCGGGACCGCCCAGGACCGCCCTGGACCACCCGGGACCGCCCTGGAACGCCCCGGACCGCCCGGGACCGGGCCGGACCGCCCGGACCGCCCCGGACCGCCACGGACTGCCCCGGACCGCCCAGGACCGCCCGCGAGTGCCCGTGACCGCCCGGGACCACCCGGGACCGCCCGGGACCGCCCGGGACCGCCCTGGACCGCCCGGGACCGCCCCGGACCGCCCGGGACCGCCCGGGACCGCCCGGGACCGCCCGGGACCGCCCTGGACCGCCCGGGACCGCCCTGGAACGCCCCGGACAGCCCAGGACCGGTCCGGACCGCCCGGGACCGCCCCGGACCGCCCGGGACCGCCCGGGACTGCCCAGGACCGCCCGGGACCGCCCGGGACCGCCCCGGACCGCCCGGGACCGCCCGGGACCGCCCCGGACCGCCCGGGACCGCCCGGGACCGCCCCGGACCGCCCCGGACCGCCCGGGACCGCCCGGGACCGCCCGGGACCGCCCGGGACCGCCCCAGACCGCCCGGGACCGCCCCGGACCGCCCGGGACCGCCCTGGACCGCCCAGGACCGCCCGGGACCGCCCGGGACCGCCCGGGACCGCCCGTGACCGCCCGGGACCGCCCGGGACCGCCCTGGACCGCCCGGGACCGCCCGGGACTGCCTCGGACCACCCGGGATCGCCCGGGACCGCCCGGGACCGCCCGGGACCGCCTGGGACCGGCCCGGGACCGCCCGGGACCGGCGGGGACCGCCCTGGTCCGCCCGGGACCGCCCGGGACTGCCTTGGACCACCCGGGATCGCCCGGGACCGCCCGGGACCCCCCGGGACCGCCTGGGACCGCCCTGGACCGCCCGGGACCGCCGGGGACCGCTCCGGACCGCCCGGGACCGCCCGGGACCGCCCAGGACCGCCCCGGACCGCCCGGGACCGCCCGGGACCGCCCCGGACCGCCCGGGACCGCCCGGGACCGCCCCGGACTGTCTGGGACCGCCCGGGACCACACGGGACCGCCCGGGACCGCCCCGGACCGCCCGGGACCGCCCGGGACCGCCCCGGACCGCCCGGGACCGCCCGGGATCGCCCCGGACCACCCGGCATCGCCCGTGACCGCCCGGGACCGCCCAGGACCGCCCGGGACCGCCCGGGACCGCCCGGGACCGCCCGGGACCGCCCGGGACCGCCCGGGACCGCCCCGGACCGCCCGGGACCGCCCGGGACCGCCCGGGACCGCCCCGGACCGCCCGGACCGCCCGGGACCGCCCGGGACTGCCCCGGACCGCCCGGGACCGGCCGGGACCGCCCCGGACCGCCCGGGACCGCCCGGGACCGCCCGGGACCGCCCAGAACTGCCCGGGACCGCCCGGGACCGCCCCGGACCGCCCCGGACCGCCCGGGACCGCCCGGGACCGCCCGGGAACGCCCGGGACCGCCCGGGACCACCCGGACCGCCAGGGACCGCCCTGGACTGCCCGGGACCGCCCCGGACCGCCCGGGACCGCCCAGGACCGCCCTGGACCACCCGGGACCGCCCTGGAACGCCTGGGACCACCCGGGACCGGCCCGGACCGCCCGGGACCGCCCCGGACCGCCCGGGACTGCCCCGGACTGCCCAGGACCGCCCGGGACCGCCCGGGACCGCCCCGGACCGCCCGAGACCGCCCGGGACCGCCCGGGACCGCCCCGGACTGCCTGGGACCGCCCGGGACCGCCCAGGACCGCCCCAGACCGCCCGGGACCGCCCGGGACCGCCCCGGACCGCCCCGGACCGCCAAGGACCGCCCCAGACCGCCCGGGACCGCCCGGGACCGCCTGGGACTGCCCGGGACCACCCCGGACCGCCCGGGAGTGCCCGAGACCACCCGGGACCACCCGGGACTGCCCGGGACCGCCCGGGACCGCCCGGGACCACCCCGGACCGCCCGGGACCGCCCGGGACCGCCCGGGACCGCCCGGGACCGCCCGGGACCGCCCGGGACCGCCCGGGACCGCCCCGGACCGCCGGGACCGCCCCGGACCGCCCGGGACCGCCCGGGACCGCCCGGGACCACCCGGGACCGCCCAGGACCACCCAGGACCGCCCGGGACCGCCCTGGAACGCCCGGGACCGCCCGGGACCGCCCGGGACCGCCCGGGACCGCCCGGGACCACCCAGGACCGTCCGGACCGTCTGTGACCGCCCGGGACCACACGGGACCGCCCGGGACCGCCCCGGACCGCCCGGGACCGCCCAGGACCGCCCCGGACCGCCCGGGACCGGCTCGGACCGCCCGGGACCGCCCCGGACCGCCCGGGACGGCCCCGGACTGCCCGGGACCGCCCGGGACCGCCCGGGACCGCCCCGGACCGCCCGGGACCGCCCGGGACCGCCCCGGACTGCCCGGGACCGCCCAGGACCGCCCAGGACCGCCCCGGACCGCCCGGGACCGCCCGGGACCGCCCTGGACTGCCCCGGACGGCCCAGGACCGCCCCGGACCGCCCGGGACCGCCCGGGACCGCCCGGGATTGCCCGGGACCGCCCGGGACCGCCCCGGACCGCCCGGGAGCGCCCGGGACCGCCCGGGACCGCCCGGGACCGCCCGGGACCGCCTGGGACCAGCCGGGACCGCCCCGGACCGCCTAGGACCGCCCGGGACTGCCCGGGACCGCCCGGGACCGCCCGGGACCGCCCGGGACCGCCCGGGTCCGCCCGGGACTGCCCGGGTCCGCCCGGGACTGCCCGGGACCGCCCGGGACTGCCCGGGACCGCCCGGGACCGCCCGGGACCGCCCGGGACCACCCAGGACCGTCCGGACCGTCTGGGACCGCCCGGGACCACACGGGACCGCCCGGGACCGCCCCGGACCGCCCGGGACCGCCCGGGACCGCCCCGGACCGCCCGGGACCGGCCCGGACCGCCCGGGACCGCCCGGGACGGCCCCGGACTGCCCGGGACCGCCCGGGACCGCCCGGGACCGCCCCGGACCGCCCGGGACCGCCCGGGACCGCCCGGACTGCCCGGGACCGCCCAGGACCGCCCAGGACCGCCCCGGACCGCCCGGGACCGCCCGGGACCGCCCCGGACCGCCCCGGACTGCCCAGGACCGCCCCGGACCGCCCGGGACCGCCCGGGACCGCCCGGGATTGCCCGGGACCGCCCGGGACCGCCCCGGACCGCCCGGGAGCGCCCAGGACCGCCCGGGACCACACGGGACCGCCCGGGACCGCCCCGGACCGCCCGGGACCGCCCGGGACCGCCCCGGACCGCCCCGGACCGCCCGGACCGGCCCGGACCGCCCGGGACCGCCCCGGACCGCCCGGGACGGCCCCGGACTGCCCGGGACCGCCCGGGACCGCCCGGGACCGCCCCGGACCGCCCGGGACCGCCCGGGACCGCCCCGGACCGCCCGGGACCGCCCAGGACCGCCCAGGACCGCCCCGGACCGCCCGGGACCGCCCGGGACCGCCCCGGACCGCCCCGGACTGCCCAGGACCGCCCCGGACCGCCCGGGACCGCCCGGGACCGCCCGGGATTGCCCGGGACCGCCCGGGACCGCCCCGGACCGCCCGGGAGCGCCCAGGACCGCCCGGGACCACCCGGGACCGCCCGGGACCGCCTGGGACCACCCGTGACCGCCCGGACCGCCCGGGACCGCCCGGGAACGCCCGGGAACGCCCGGGAACGCCCGGGACCGCCCGGGACCGCCCGGGACCACCCGGGTCCGCCCGGGACCGCCCGGGACTGCCCGGGACCGCCCGGGACCGCCCGGGACCGCCCGGGACTGCCCGGGACAGCCCGGGACCGCCCGGGATCGCCCGGGCACGCCCGGGACCGCCCGGGACCGCCCGGGACCGCCCCGGACCGCCCGGGACTGCCCGGGACTGCCCGGGACCGCCCGGGACCGCCCGGGACCGCCCGGGACCACCCTGGACCGCCCCGGACCGCCCGGGACCGCCCGGGACCGCTCGGGACCGCCCCGGACCGCCCGGGACCGCCCCGGACCGCCCGGGACCGCCCGGGACCGCCCGGGACCGCCTGGGACCGCCCAGGACCACCCGGGACCGCCCGGGGACCGCCCTGGAACGCCCGGGACCGCCCGGGACCGCCCGGGACCGCCCGGGACCGCCCGCGACCACCCAGGACCGTCCGGACCGTCTGGGACCGCCCGGGACCACACGGGACCGCCCGGGACCGCCCCGGACCGCCCGGGACCGCCCGGGACCGCCCGGGACCGCCCCGGACCGCCCGGGACCGGCCCGGGACCGCCCGGGACCGCCCCGGACCGCCCGGGACGGCCCCGGACTGCCCGGGACCGCCCGGGACCGCCCGGGACCGCCCCGGACCACCTGGGACCGCCCGGGACCGCCCCGGACTGCCCGGGACCGCGCAGGACCGCCCAGGACCGCCCCGGACCGCCCGGGACCGCCCGGGACCGCCCCGGACCGCCCCGGACTGCCCAGGACCGCCCCGGACCGCCCGGGACCGCCCGGGACCGCCCGGGATTGCCCGGGACCGCCCGGGACCGCCCCGGACCGCCCGGGAGCGCGCGGGACCGCCCGGGACCACCCGGACCGCCCGGGACCGCCTGGGACCACCCGGGACCGCCCCGGACCGCCCAGGACCGCCCGGGACCGCCCGGGACTGCCCGGGACGGCCCGGGACCGCCCGGGACCGCCCGCGACCACCCAGGACCGTCCGGACCGTCTGGGACCGCCCGGGACCACACGGGACCGCCCGGGACCGCCCCGGACCGCCCGGGACCGCCCGGGACCGCCCCGGACCGCCCGGGACCGGCCCGGACCGCCCGGGACCGCCCCGGACCGCCCGGGACGGCCCCGGACTGCCCGGGACCGCCCGGGACCGCCCGGGACCGCCCCGGACCGCCCGGGACCGCCCGGGACCGCCCCGGACCGCCCGGGACCGCGCAGGACCGCCCAGGACCGCCCCGGACCGCCCGGGACCGCCCGGGACCGCCCCGGACCGCCCCGGACCGCCCCGGACTGCCCAGGACCGCCCAGGACCGCCCGGGATCGCCCGGGACCGCCCGGGATTGCCCGGGACCGCCCGGGACCGCCCCGGACCGCCCGGGAGCGCCCGGGACCGCCCGGGACCACCCGGGACCACCCGGGACCGCCTGGGACCAGCCGGGACCGCCCCGGACCGCCCGGGACCGCCCGGGACCGCCCGGGACCGCCCGGGACCGCCCGGGACCGCCCGGGTCCGCCCGGGACCGCCCGGGACCGCCCGGGACCGCCCGGGACCGCCCGGGACCGCCCGGCACTGCCCGGGACAGCCCGGGACCGCCCGGGACCGCCGGGACCGCCCGGGACCGCCCCGGACCGCCCCGGACCGCCCCGGACCGCCCGGGACCGCCCGGGACCGCCCCGGACCGCCCGGGACCGCCCGAACCGCCCGGGACCGCCCGGGACCGCCCGGGACCGCCCGGGACCGCCCAGGACCACCCAAGACCGCCCGGGACCGAACCAGACCGCCCGGGACCGCCCCGGACCGCCCGGGACCGCCCCGGACCGCCCGGGACCGCCCGGGACCGCCCAGAACCGCCCGGGACCGCCCCGGACTGCCCGGACCGCCCGGGACCGCCGGGGACCGCCCGGGACCGCCCCGGACCGCCCGGGACCGCCCGGGACCACACGGGACCGCCCGGGACCGCCCCGGACCGCCCGGGACCGCCCGGGACCGCCCCGGACCGCCCGGGACCGCCCGGGATCGCCCCGGACCACCCGGCATCGCCCGTGACCGCCCGGGACCGCCCAGGACCGCCCGGGACCGCCCGGGACCGCCCGGGACCGCCCGGGACCGCCCCGGACCGCCCGGGACCGCCCGGGACCGCCCGGGACTGCCCCGGACCGCCCGGGACCGGCGGGACCGCCCCGGACCGCCCCGGACTGCCCGGGACCGCCCGGGACCGCCCGGGACCGCCCAGGACCGCCCGGGACTGCCCGGGACCGCCCCAGACCGCCCCGGACCGCCCGGGACCGCCCGGGACCGCCCGGGAACGCCCGGGACCGCCCGGGACCGCCCCGGACCGCCCGGGACCGCCCCGGACTGCCCGGGACCGCCCCGGACCGCCCGGGACCGCCCGGGAACGCTCGGGACCGCCCGGGACCGCCCGGGACCGCCCAGGACCGCCCTGGACCACCCGGGACCGCCCTGGAACGCCCCGGACCGCCCGGGACCGGCCCGGACCGCCCCGGACCGCCCCGAACCGCCCCGGACCGCCCAGGACCGCCCGCGAGTGCCCGTGACCGCCCGGGACCGCCCGGACCGCCCGGGACCGCCCGGGACCGCCCGGGACCGCCCGGGACCGCCCGGGACCGCCCCGGGACCGCCCGGGACCGCCCCGGACCGCCCGGGACCGCCCGGGACCGCACGGGACCGCCCGGGACCGCCCGGGACCGCCCGGGACCGCCCTGGACCGCCCGGGACCGCCCTGGAACGCCCCGGACAGCCCAGGACCGGTCCGGACCGCCCGGGACCGCCCCGGACCGCCCGGGACCGCCCGGGACTGCCCAGGACCGCCCGGGACCGCCCGGGACCGCCCCGGACCGCCCGGGACCGCCCCGGACCGCCCGGGACCGCCCGGGACCGCCCCGGACCGCCCGGGACCGCCCGGGACCGCCATGGACCGCCCCAGACCGCCCGGGACTGCCGCGGACCGCCCGGGACCGCCCCGGACCGCCCGGGACCGCCCGGGACCGCCCGGGACCGCCCGGGACCGCCCGGGACCGCCCGGGACCGCCCGTGACCGCCCGGGACCGCCCGGGACCGCCCTGGACCGCCCGGGACCGCCCGGGACTGCCTCGGACCACCCGGGATCGCCCGGGACCGCCCGGGACCGCCCGGGACCGCCTGGGACCGCCCGGGACCGCCCGGGACCGCCGGGGACCGCCCTGGACCGCCCGGGACCGCCCGGGACTGCCTTGGACCACCCGGGATCGCCCGGGACCGCCCGGGACCCCCCGGGACCGCCTGGGACCGCCCGGGACCGCCCGGGACCGCCGGGGACCGCTCCGGACCGCCCGGGACCGCCCGGGACCGCCCAGGACCGCCCCGGACCGCCCGGGACCGCCCGGGACCGCCCCGGACCGCCCGGGACCGCCCGGGACCGCCCCGGACTGTCTGGGACCGCCCGGGACCACACGGGACCGCCCGGGACCGCCCCGGACCGCCCGGGACCGCCCGGGACCGCCCGGGACCGCCCCGGACCGCCCGGGACCGCCCGGGATCGCCCCGGACCACCCGGCATCGCCCGTGACCGCCCGGGACCGCCCAGGACCGCCCGGGACCGCCCGGGACCGCCCGGGACCGCCCGGGACCGCCCCGGACCGCCCGGGACTGCCCGGGACCGCCCGGGACTGCCCCGGACCGCCCGGGACCGGCCGGGACCGCCCCGGACCGCCCGGGACCGCCCGGGACCGCCCGGGACCGCATAGGACTGCCCGGGACCGCCCGGGACCGCCCCGGACCGCTCCGGACCGCCCGGGACCGCCCGGGACCGCCCGGGAACGCCCGCGACCGGCCGGGACCGCCCCGGACCGCCAGGGACCGCCCCGGACTGCCCGGGACCGCCCCGGACCGCCCGGGACCGCCCGGGACCGCTCGGGACCGCCCGGGACCGCCCGGGACCGCCCAGGACCGCCCTGGACCACCCGGGACCGCCCTGGAACGCCCGGGACCACCCGGGACCGGCCCGGACCGCCCGGGACCGCCCCGGACCGCCCGGGACTGCCCCGGACTGCCCAGGACTGCCCAGGACCGCCCGGGACCGCCCGGGACCGCCCCGGACCGCCCGAGACCGCCTGGGACCGCCCGGGACCGCCCCGGACTGCCTGGGACCGCCCGGGACCGCCCAGGACCGCCCCAGACCGCCCGGGACCGCCCGGGACCGCCCCGGACCGCCCCGGACCGCCCAGGACCGCCCCAGACCGCCCGGGACCGCCCGGGACCGCCTGGGACTGCCCGGGACCGCCCCGGACCGCCCGGGAGCGCCCGGGACCACCCGGGACCACCCGGGACCGACCGGGACCGCCCGGGACCGCCCGGGACCACCCCGGACCGCCCCGGACCGCCCGGGACCGCCCGGGACCGCCCGGGACCGCCCCGGACCGCCCGGAACCGCCCCGGACCGCCCGGGACCGCCCGGGACCGCCCGGGACCGCCCGGGACCACCCGGGACCGCCCAGGACCACCCGGGACCGCCCGGGACCGCCCTGTAACGCCCGGGACCGCCCGGGACCGCCCGGGACCGCCCGGGACCGCCCGGGACCACCCAGGACCGTCCGGACCGTCTGTGACCGCCCGGGAGCACACGGGACCGCCCGGGACCGCCCCGGACCGCCCGGGACCGCCCGGGACCGCCCCGGACCGCCCGGGACCGGCTCGGACCGCCCGGGACCGCCCCGGACCGCCCGGGACGGCCCCGGACTGCCCGGGACCACCCGGGACCGCCCGGGACCGCCCCGGACCGCCCGGGACCGCCGGGGACCGCCCCGGACTGCCCGGGACCGCCCAGGACCGCCCAGGACCGACCCGGACCGCCCGGGACCGCCCTGGACCGCCCCGGACTGCCCAGGACTGCCCAGGACCGCCCCGGACCGCCCGGGACCGCCCGGGACCGCCCGGGATTGCCCGGGACCGCCCGGGACCGCCCCGGACCGCCCGGGAGCGCCCGGGACCGCCCGGGACCGCCTGGGACCACCCGGGACCGCCCCGGACCGCCTAGGACCGCCCGGGACCGCCCGGAACTGCCCGGGACCGCCCTGCACTGCCCGGGACAGCCCGGGACCGCCCGGGACCGCCCGGGACCGCCCTGGACCGCCCCGGACCGCCCCGGACCGCCCGGGACCGCCCGGGACCGCCCCGGACCGCCCGGGACCGCCCCGAACCGCCCGGGACCGCCCGGGACCGCCCGGGACCGCCCGGGACCGCCCAGGACCACCCGGGACCGTCCGGGACCGAACCAGACCGCCCGGGACCGCCCCGGACCGCCCGGGACCGCCCCGGACCGCCCGGGACCGCCCGGGACCGCCCGGAACCGCCCGGGACCGCCCGGGACCGCCCGGGACCGCCCGTGACCGCCCGGGACCGCCCGGGACCGCCCGGGACCGCCCGGGACCGCCCGGGACTGCCTCGGACCACCCGGGATCGCCCGGGACCGCCCGGGACCGCCCGGGACCGCCTGGGACCGCCCGGGACCGCCCGGGACCGCCGGGGACCGCTCCGGACCGCCCAGGACCGCCCGGGACCGCCCGGGACCACCCCGGACCGCCCAAGACCGCCCGGGACCGCCCCGGACCGCCCGGGACTGCCCGGGACCGCCCCAGACCGTCTGGGACCGCCCGGGACCACACGGGACCGCCCGGGACCGCCCCGGACCGCCCGGGACCGCCCGGGACCGCCCCGGACCGCCCGGGACCGCCCGGGATCGCCCCGGACCACCCGGCATCGCCCGTGACCGCCCGGGACCGCCCAGGACCGCCCGGGACCGCCCGGGGCTGCCCGGGACCGCCCGGGACCGCCCCCGACCGCCCGGGACCGCCCGGGACTGCCCCGGACCGCCCGGGACCGGCCGGGACCGCCCAGGACCGCCCGGGACCGCCCGGAACCGCCCGGGACCGCCCAGGACCGCCCGGAACCGCCCGGGACCACCCCGGACCGCCCCGGACCGCCCGGGACCGCCCGGGACCGCACGGGAACGCCCGGGAACGCCCGGGACCGCCCGGGACCGCCCGGGACCGCCCCGGACCGCCCGGGACCGCCCCGGACTGCCCGGGACTGCCCGGGACTGCCAGGGACTGCCCGGGACCGCCCCGGACCGCCCGGGACCGCCCGGGACCGCTCGGGACCGCCCGGGACCGCCCAGGACCGCCCTGGACCACCCGGGACCGCCCTGGAACGCCCCGGACCGCCCGGGACCGGCCCGGACCGCCCGGGACCGCCCCGGACCGCCCCGGACCGCCCCGGACCGCCCAGGAGTGCCCGTGACCGCCCGGGACCACCCGGGACCGCCCGGGACCGCCCGGGACCGCCCGGGACCGCCCCGGACCGCCCGGGACCGCCCCGGACCGCCCGGGACCGCCCGGGACCGCCCGGGACCGCCCGGGACCGCCCTGGACCGCCCGGGACCGCCCTGGAACGCCCCGGACAGCCCAGGACCGGTCCGGACCGCCCGGGACCGCCCGGGACCGCCCCGGACCGCCCGGGACCGCCCGGGACTGCCCGGGACTGCCCGGGACCGCCCGGGACCGCCCGGGACCGCCCGGGACCGCCCCGGACCGCC
Organism: Petromyzon marinus; assembly: GCF_048934315.1. Classification (NCBI taxonomy): domain Eukaryota; kingdom Metazoa; phylum Chordata; class Hyperoartia; order Petromyzontiformes; family Petromyzontidae; genus Petromyzon; species Petromyzon marinus. The sequence continues at coordinate 11,573 of NW_027423016.1, forward strand.
CGGGACCGCCCGGGACCGCCCCGGACTGCCCGGGACTGCCCGGGACCGCCCGGGACCGCCCCGGACCGCCCCGGACCGCCCCATGGCCACCAGCACAATGTCCCCCATGCAATATGGCTGACTTGGAAGTCACCTATACAAGACAACCAGCACAATGTCCCCCATGCAATATGGCTGACTTGGAAGTCACCTATAGAACATGGCCACCAGCACAATGTCCCCCATGCAATATGGCTGACTTGGAAGTCACCTATAGAACATGGCTACCAGCACAATGTCCCCCAAGCAATATGGCTGACTTGGAAGTCACCTATATTGCTTGGGCACAATGTCCCCCATGCAATATGGCTGACTTGGAAGTCACCTATACAATACAACCAGCACAATGTCCCCCATGCAATATGGCTGACTTGGAAGTCACCTATAGAACATGGCAACCAGCACAATGTCCCCCAAGCAATATGGCTGACTTGGAAGTCACCTATACAAGACAACCAGCACAATGTCCCCCATGCAATATGGCTGACTTGGAAGTCACCTATAGGACATGGCAACCAGCACAATGTCCCCCATGCAATATGGCTGACTTGGAAGTCACCTATACAATACAACCAGCACAATGTCCCCCATGCAATATGGCTGACTTGGAAGTCACCTATACAATACAACCAGCACAATGTCCCCCATGCAATATGGCTGACTTGGAAGTCACCTATACAACACAACCAGCACAATGTCCCCCATTCAATATGGCTGACTTGGAAGTCACCTATACAAGACAACCAGCACAATGTCCCCCATGCAATATGGCTGACTTGTAAGTCACCTATAGAACATGGCCACCAGCACAATGTCCCCCATGCAATATGGCTGACTTGGAAGTCACCTATAGAACATGGCCACCAGCACAATGTCCCCCAAGCAATATGGCTGACTTGGAAGTCACCTATACAATACAACCAGCACAATGTCCCCCATGCAATATGGCTGACTTGGAAGTCACCTATACAACATGGCAACCAGCACAATGTCCCCAATGCAATATGGCTGACTTGGAAGTCACCTATAGAACATGGCCACCAGCACAATGTCCCCCATGCAATATGGCTGACTTGGAAGTCACCTATACAACATGGCAACCAGCACAATGTCCCCCAAGCAATATGGCTGACTTGGAAGTCACCTATAGAACATGGCAACCAGCACAATGTCCCCCAAGCAATATGGCTGACTTGGAAGTCACCTATACAAGACAACCAGCACAATGTCCCCCATGCAATATGGCTGACTTGGAAGTCACCTATAGGACATGGCAACCAGCACAATGTCCCCCATGCAATATGGCTGACTTGGAAGTCACCTATAGAACATGGCCACCAGCACAATGTCCCCCAAGCAATATGGCTCACTTGGAAGTCACCTATACAATACAACCAGCACAATGTCCCCCATGCAATATGGCTGACTTAGAAGTCACCTATACAAGACAACCAGCACAATGTCCCCCATGCAATATGGCTGACTTGGAAGTCACCTATAGAACATGGCCACCAGCACAATGTCCCCCATGCAATATGGCTGACTTGGAAGTCACCTATACAACATGGCAACCAGCACAATGTCCCCCAAGCAATATGGCTGACTTGGAAGTCACCTATAGAACATGGCAACCAGCACAATGTCCCCCAAGCAATATGGCTGACTTGGAAGTCACCTATACAAGACAACCAGCACAATGTCTCCCATGCAATATGGCTGACTTGGAAGTCACCTATAGGACATGGCAACCAGCACAATGTCCCCCATGCAATATGGCTGACTTGGAAGTCACCTATACAAGACAACCAGCACAATGTCCCCCATGCAATATGGCTGACTTGGAAGTCAGCTATACAATCCAACCAGCACAATGTCTCCCATGCAATATGTCTGACTTGGAAGTCACCTATACAATACAACCAGCACAATGTCCCCCATGCAATATGGCTGACTTGGAAGTCACCTATACAACACAAAAAGCACAATGTCCCCCATGCAATATGGCTGACTTGGAAGTCACCTATACAAGACAACCAGCACAATGTCCCCCATGCAATATGGCTGACTTGGAAGTCACCTATACAAGACAACCAGCACAATGTCCCCCATGCAATATGGCTGACTTGGAAGTCACCTAAACAACATGGCAACCAGCACAATGTCCCCCATGCAATATGGCTGACTTGGAAGTCACCTATACAAGAAACCAGCACAATGTCCCCCATGCAATGTGGCTGACTTGGAAGTCACCTATAGAACATGGCCACCAGCACAATGTCCCCCATGCAATATGGTTGACTTGGAAGTCACCTATACAACATGGCAACCAGCACAATGTCCCCCATGCAATATGGCTGACTTGGAAGTCACCTATACAATACAACCAGCACAATGTCCCCCAAGCAATATGGCTGACTTGGAAGTCACCTATACAAGACAACCAGCACAATGTCCCCCATGCAATATGGCTGACTTGGAAGTCACGTCTAGGACATGGCCACCAGGACAATGTCCCCCATGCAATATGGCTGACTTGGAAGTCACCTATACAATACAACCAGCACAATGTCCCCCATGCAATATGGCTGACTTGGAAGTCACCTATACAATACAACCAGCACAATGTCCCCCATGCAATATGGCTGATTTGGAAGTCACCTATACAACACAACCAGCACAATGTCCCCCATGCAATATGGCTGACTTGGAAGTCACCTATAGAATATGGTCACCAGCACAATGTCCCCCATGCAATATGGCTGACTTGGAAGTCACCTATACAACATGGCAACCAGCACAATGTCCCCCATGCAATATGGCTGACTTGGAAGTCACCTATAGAACATGGCCACCAGCACAATGTCCCCCATGCAATATGGCTGACTTGGAAGTCACCTATACAACATGGCAACCAGCACAATGTCCCCCAAGCAATATGGCTGACTTGGAAGTCACCTATAGAACATGGCCACCAGCACAATGTCCCCCAAGCAATATGGCTGACTTGGAAGTCACCTATAGAACATGGCAACCAGCACAATGTCCCCCAAGCAATATGGCTGACTTGGAAGTCACCTATACAAGACAACCAGCACAATGTCCCCCATGCAATATGGCTGACTTGGAAGTCACCTATAGGACATGGCAACAAGCACAATGTCCCCCATGCAATATGGCTGACTTGGAAGTCACCTATAGAATATGGCCACCAGCTAAATGTCCCCCAAGCAATATGGCTCACTTGGAAGTCACCTATACAATACAACCAGCACAATGTCCCCCATGCAATATGGCTGACTTGGAAGTCACCTATACAATACAACCAGCACAACGTCCCAAATGCAATATGGCTGACTTGGAAGTCACCTATAGAACATGGCCACCAGCACAATGTCCCCCATGCAATATGGCTGACTTGGAAGTCACCTATACAACATGGCAACCAGCACAATGTCCCCCATGCAATATGGCTGACTTGGAAGTCACCTATACAATACAACCAGCACAATGTCCCCCAAGCAATATGGCTGACTTGGAAGTCACCTATACAAGACAACCAGCACAATGTCCCCCATGCAATATGGCTGACTTGGAAGTCACCTATAGGACATGGCCACCAGCACAATGTCCCCCAAGCAATATGGCTCACTTGGAAGTCACCTATACAATACAACCAGCACAATGTCCCCCATGCAATATGGCTGACTTGGAAGTCACCTATACAATACAACCAGCACAATGTCCCAAATGCAATATGGCTGAATTGGAAGTCACCTATAGAACATGGCCACCAGCACAATGTCCCCCATGCAATATGGCTGACTTGGAAGTCACCTATACAACATGACAACCAGCACAATGTCCCCCATGCAATATGGCTGACTTGGAAGTTACCTATACAATACAACCAGCACAATGTCCCCCAAGCAATATGGCTGACTTGGAAGTCACCTATACAAGACAACCAGCACAATGTCCCCCATGCAATATGGCTGACTTGGAAGTCACCTATACAATACAACGAGCACAATGTCCCCCATGCAATATGGCTGATTTGGAAGTCACCTATACAACACAACCAGCACAATGTCCCCTATACAAGACAACCAGCACAATGTCCCAAATGCAATATGGCTGACTTGGAAGTCACCTATAGAACATGGCCACCAGCACAATGTCCCCCATGCAATATGGCTGACTTGGAAGTCACCTATACAACATGGCAACCAGCACAATTTCCCCCATGCAATATGGCTGACTTGGAAGTCACCTATACAATACAACCAGCACAATGTCCCCCAAGCAATATGGCTGACTTGGAAGTCACCTATACAATACAACCAGCACAATGTCCCCCATGCAATATGGCTGACTTGGAAGTCACCTATACAATACAACCAGCACAATGTCCCCCAAGCAATATTGCTGACTTGGAAGTCACCTATAGAACATGGCCACCAGCACAATGTCCCCCAAGCAATATGGCTGACTTGGAAGTCACCTATAGAACATGGCAACCAGCACAATGTCCCCCAAGCAATATGGCTGACTTGGAAGTCACCTATACAAGACAACCAGCACAATGTCCCCCATGCAATATGGCTGACTTGGAAGTCACCTATAGGACATGGCAACCAGCACAATGTCCCCCATGCAATATGGCTGACTTGGAAGTCACCTATAGAACATGGCCACCAGCACAATGTCCCCCAAGCAATATGGCTCACTTGGAAGTCACCTATAGAACATGGCAACCAGCACAATGTCCCCAAAGCAATATGGCTGACTTGGAAGTCACCTATAGGACATGGCAACCAGCACAATGTCCCCCATGCAATATGGCTGACTTGGAAGTCACCTATAGAACATGGCCACCAGCACAATGTCCCCCATGCAATATGGCTGACTTGGATGTCACCTATAGAACATGGCCACCAGCACAATGTCCCCCATGCAACACGGCTGACTTGGAAGTCACCTATACAATACAACCAGCACAATGTACCCAAGCAATATGGCTCACTTGGAAGTCACCTATACAACATGGCAACCAGCACAATGTCCCCCATGCAATATGGCTCACTTGGAAGTCACCCATACAACATGGCAACCAGCACAATGTCCCCCATGCAATATGGCTGACTTGGAAGTCACCTATACAACATGGCAACCAGCACAATGTCCCCCATGCAATATGGCTGACTTGGAAGTCACCTATACAATACAACCAGCACAATGTCCCACATGCAATATGGCTGACTTGGAAGTCACCTATACAATACAACCAGCACAATGTCCCCCATGCAATATGGCTGACTTGGAAGTCACCTATACAATACAACCAGCACAATGTCCCCCAAGCAATATTGCTGACTTGGAAGTCACCTATAGAACATGGCCACCAGCACAATGTCCCCCAAGCAATATGGCTGACTTGGAAGTCACCTATAGAACATGGCAACCAGCACAATGTCCCCCAAGCAATATGGCTGACTTGGAAGTCACCTATACAAGACAACCAGCACAATGTCCCCCATGCAATATGGCTGACTTGGAAGTCACCTATAGGACATGGCAACCAGCACAATGTCCCCCATGCAATATGGCTGACTTGGAAGTCACCTATAGAACATGGCCACCAGCACAATGTCCCCCAAGCAATATGGCTCACTTGGAAGTCACCTATAGAACATGGCAACCAGCACAATGTCCCCAAAGCAATATGGCTGACTTGGAAGTCACCTATAGCACATGGCAACCAGCACAATGTCCCCCATGCAATATGGCTGACTTGGAAGTCACCTATAGAACATGGCCACCAGCACAATGTCCCCCATGCAATATGGCTGACTTGGATGTCACCTATAGAACATGGCCACCAGCACAATG
>NW_027423016.1:70000-122500 GCF_048934315.1 Petromyzon marinus
GGCGAGGTTTAGGACTGTGACTCATGGAGCTGCAATGGCTGCTTCGGGTACGCGGTCCAGACCTCCCCAGACACCCTGGATGACAGAGGAGTTGTTCAGGATGGTTGAGAAAAAGCGACAGGCCCACTGTCATCGGCTACAGAATCCCACGTCAGAGAATGAGGAGGCTTACCGCAGCCTTCGCTCGGAGGTTCGGAGAGCCGTGAGGCGCTGCAAGGATGGGTGGTGGTCGCGGGTTGCTGAGGAGATGGAGTCTGCCTCAGTGGCCCGTGATCACAAATCTCTATTTAACTCCATCAAAAAAGTAACCTGCAGCGCCACACCTATTACCATCATTAGGGGAAAAAACGGTGATCCAATTTCCGACCCCCAGGAACAGGTTCGCAGATTTGCTGAGCATTTCTGTGAGGTCCTGGGGGAGGGAAAATCCCTCAGCCAGGAAAACATCGTGGCACAAAGTGAGGATGACCCTGCTGAGGCTGCGGTGCCTCAAATATTGGATGAAGTCACCCCCTGTGAGTGGCTGGCTGAGGTGCCATCTGCTGAGGAAGTATTGAAGGCGATCCGGAGTCTGAGACCAGGAAAGGCAGCGGGCAGAGATGATCTCCCAAGCGAAATGCTGAGGGAGGGTGGCGTTTGTGCACAGACTGCCCTATATGACATCATAACAACAGTCTGGACCACTGGACGGGTTCCGCAGGATTGGAAGGATGCCCTGGTGGTCCCCCTTTTTAAGAAGGGGGACCGCACAGACTGTAACAACTACAGGGGCATCTCACTCCTCAGTGTGCCGGGAAAGGTCCTGGCAAGGATTATTCAGCATCGCATTGCCAGGCACGCTGAGGAGAGGCTTGCGGAGCCCCAATGCGGTTTCAGGAAAGGGCGGTCCTGCACAGATGCCATATTTTCTGTCCGTCTGCTACAGCAGAAGTGTAGGGAATTCCAACAAGACCTACATCTCTGCTTTATTGACCTGGTCAAGGCCTATGATACCATCAGTAGGCCTGGGCTCTGGGTCGTTCTTCGTGCTTTTGGAGTACCTGACCCTCTGCTCACGATCATTAAGGACCTTCATGATGGTGAGCGGGCCCGGGTAAAACTACGTGGCCGGGAGTCAGAGCCATTCCCTGTACACCTTGGGGTGCGACAGGGATGTCCTCTGGCTCCCACATTATTTAACATCTATTTTGACCACGTAGTTCGTGAAGCCTTCAATAGCTGTACCGGGGGAATCTCCATATGGTACAGATATAATGGGAGGCTAATCGATGCCGGGGTGCGGTCAAGGGATGGCTCCCTATTGCTCAACCACGTTATGTATGCTGATGACTTGGTAATAGCTGCTCAGTCAGAGGAGGAGTTGGAGACGCTGCTGCTGAGACTGGAGCGTGCCACTAAGAGGTGGGGCCTTACCATCAGCCCCACCAAAACTAAGCACCTGCCTGGGTATTTTGTACCATCGGACACTCCACCCCCACAACTCCCAATCGGTGATGGGGCAGTTGTGGAGAGAGTGGAGAGTTTCCCATACCTGGGCAGTGTGCTTATGACTGGCTCCAGTTTAACAGCAGAGGTCTCACTCCGAATCAGTCGAGCGGCAATATCTTTTCATCGGTTGCGTAACGCTGTGTGGAAGCTACCTGGTCTGTCCCTCCGCACTAAGCTTCAGGTCTTCTCGGCCACGATCATTCCCTCCCTTCTCTACGCTTGCGAAACGTGGACCCCCCTAATGGAACATCTTCGCCGGTTAGAAACATTTAGGCTGACCTGCCTACGATCCATCCTGGGTTTAACCAGACTGGATTGTGTGAGGAGCTCACAAATCCTTGAAAGATCTGGGCAGGGTCCCATCGGTGAGCTCCTCCGGCAGGCAAGGCTGCGATGGCTGGGTCATGTAGCCCGCATGCCCAGCCACCGCATGCCGAAACAGCTTTTGTTTGGCCGGATTGAGGGGGCTAAGCGGGCGCGGCACGGGCTAGAGAAGAGATGGAGTGATGTGGTACAGGAGGACGTGGAGCTGAGTGGACTTGCCGATGACTGGTACCAGCGGTGTAAAGATCGGCCTCTGTGGAGGAGGCTCGTGAAGGATGCTACTGGGCAGTTGGAGGCAGTCGCCCTCCAACAACAACGGAGGGCGGAGGAGCGACGCTCACAACAGCGAGCGGAGCGCCGGGTGGCTAAAGCACAGCAGGTTGGCACAGTAGGGGGCACAGGTGGTGCATCAGCCAATCATCTCAGTCAGTCGACCCGTGGCACCTGGGTCTGCCCCGTGACCTCCTGCCAGCGGGCGTTCGACACTTCACGTGGCCTCAGGGTGCACATAGCCTGGCACAAGCGTCGTGGTGACGTCACCGCCACTTAGTGGCGAATGGCGGTTGTTGTTGTTGTTGTGTGTCTCTGTGTGTGTGTGTCTCTGTGTGTGTGTGTCTCTGTGTGTGTGTGTCTCTGTGTGTGTGTGTCTGTGTGTGTGTGTCTCTGTGTGTGTGTGTCTCTGTGTGTGTGTGTCTGGGTATGTCTGTGTGTCTGGGTATGTCTGTGTGTCTGGGTATGTCTGTGTGTCTGGGTATGTCTGTGTGTCTGGGTATGTCTGTGTGTCTGGGTATGTCTGTGTGTCTGGGTATGTCTGTGTGTGTGTGTATGTCTGTGTGTGTGTATGTCTGTGTGTGTATGTCTGTGTGTGTGTCTATGTGTATGTGTGTGTGTCTGTGTGTGTGTGTCTGTGTGTATGTATGTGTGTATGTCTGTGTGTGTGTCTGTGTGTGTGTATGTGTGTGTGTGTCTGTGTGTGTGTGTCTGTGTGTGTCTGTGTGTCTGTGTGTGTGTCTGTGTGTCTGTGTGTGTGTCTGTGTGGGGAGCGATAGTGTAGCGGTTAGCGCGCTGCGCTATGAACCTGGCGACCTGGGTTCGATTCCCGCTCACGGCCAAACACCAGTGACGATTATCTGAACCGGTCCCGGGCCTCCCCTAGGTCGACTCAGCCTCAAATGAGTACCTGGTACGGTGTGTAAACATCGCGACTGGGGAGACAAAGGCGGTCGGGCGTGTGTGAGTACTGTGTGCAGTGTGTGAGTACTGTGTGTGCAGTGTGTGAGTACTGTGTGTGTAGTGTGAGTACTGTGTGTGTAGTGTGTGAGTACTGTGTGTGTAGTGTGTGAGTACTGTGTGCGTAGTGTGTGAGTACTGTGTGCGTAGTGTGTGAGTACTGTGTGCGTAGTGTGTGAGTACTGTGTGCGTAGTGTGTGAGTACTGTGTGTGTAGTGTGTGAGTACTGTGTGTGTAGTGTGTGAGTACTGTGTGTGTAGTGTGTGTGTAGCGTGTGAATAGTGTGTGTGTAGCGTGTGAATAGTGTGTGAGTACTGTGTGTGTAGTGTGAGTACTGTGTGTGTAGTGTGAGTACTGTGTGTAGTGTGTGAGTACTGTGTGTGTAGTGTGTGAGTACTGTGTGTAGTGTGTGAGTACTGTGTGTGTGTACTGTGTGTGTAGTGTGTGAGTACTGTGTGTAGTGTGTGAGTACTGTGTGTGTAGTGTGTGAGTACTGTGTGTAGTGTGTGTGTAGTGTGTGTGTAGTGTGTGTGTAGTGTGTGTGTACTGTGTGTGTAGTGTGTGAGTACTGTGTGTAGTGTGTGAGTACTGTGTGTGTAGCGTGCGTGTGTACTGTGTGTGAGTACTGTGTGTGTAGTGTGTGAGCACTGTGTGTGTAGTGTGTGAGTACTCTGCGTGTAATGTCTGAATACTGTGTGTGTAGTGTGTGTGTAGTGTGTGTGTACTGTGTGTGTAGTGTGTGAGTACTGTGTGTAGTGTGTGAGTACTGTGTGTGTAGTGTGTGAATACTGTGTGAGTACTGTGTGTGTAGTGTGTGTGTACTGTGTGTGTAGTGTGTGTGTACTGTGTGTGTAGTGTGTGAATACTGTGTGTAATGTGTGTGAGTACGGTGTGTGTAGTGTGTGAATACTGGGTGTGTAGTGTGTGAATACTGTGTGTAGTGTGTGAATACTGTGTGTAATGTGTGAGTACGGTGTGTGTAGTGTGTGAATACTGGGTGTGTAGTGTGTGAATACTGTGTGTAGTGTGTGAATACTGTGTGTGTAGTGTGTAAGTACTGTGTGTGTAGTGTGTGAGTACTGTGTGTGTAGTGTGTGTGTAGTGTGTGTGTGGTGTGTGAGTACTGTGTGTAGTGTGTGAGTACTGTGTGTAGTGTGTGAGTACTGTGTGTGTAGTGTGTGAATACTGTGTGAGTACTGTGTGTGTAGTGTGTGTGTACTGTGTGTGTAGTGTGTGTGTACTGTGTGTGTAGTGTGTGAATACTGTGTGTAATGTGTGTGAGTACGGTGTGTGTAGTGTGTGAATACTGGGTGTGTAGTGTGTGAATACTGTGTGTAGTGTGTGAATACTGTGTGTAATGTGTGAGTACGGTGTGTGTAGTGTGTGAATACTGGGTGTGTAGTGTGTGAATACTGTGTGTAGTGTGTGAATACTGTGTGTGTAGTGTGTAAGTACTGTGTGTGTAGTGTGTGAGTACTGCGTGTGTAGTGTGTGTGTAGTGTGTGTGTGGTGTGTGAGTACTGTGTGTAGTGTGTGAGTACTGTGTGTAGTGTGTGAGTACTGTGTGTAGTGTGTGAGTACTGTGTGTGTAGCGTGTGAGTACTGTGTGTAGTGTGAGTACTGTGTGTGGTGTGTGAGTACTGTGTGTGGTGTGTGAGTACTGTGTGTGTAGTGTGTGAGTACTGTGTGTGTAGTGTGTGTGTACTGTGTGTATTGTGTGAGTACTGTGTGTGTAGTGTGTGAGTACTGTGTGTAGTGTGTGAGTACTGTGTGTAGTGTGTGAATACTGTGTGTGTAGTGTGTGTATTGTGTGAATACTGTGTGTATTGTGTGAGTACTGTGTGTAGTGTGTGAGTACTGTGTGTAGTGTGAGTACTGTGTGTAGTGTGTGAGTACTGTGTGTGTAGTGTGTGAGTACTGTGTGTAGTGTGTGAGTACTGTGTGTGTAGTGTGTGAGTACTGTGTGTGTAGTGTGTGAGTACTGTGTGTGTAGTGTGCGAGTACTGTGTGTGTAGTGTGTGTGTACTGTGTGTATGAGTACTGTGTGTGTAGCGTGTGAGCACTGTGTGTGTAGTGTGTGAGTACTCTGCGTGTAATGTCTGAATACTGTGTGTGTAGTGTGTGTGTAGTGTGTGTGTGGTGTGTGAGTACTGTGTGTAGTGTGTGAGTACTGTGTGTAGTGTGTGAGTACTGTGTGTGTAGTGTGTGAATACTGTGTGTATAGTGTGTGAATACTGTGTGTATTGTGTGAGTACTGTGTGTGTAGTGTAAGTACTGTGTGTAGTGTGTGAGTACTGTGTGTGTATTGTGTGAGTACTGTGTGTGTAGTGTGAGTACTGTGTGTGTAGTGTGTGAGTACTGTGTGTAGTGTGTGAGTACTGTGTGTAGTGTGTGAGTACTGTGTGTAGTGTGTGAGTACTGTGTGTGTAGTGTGTGAGTACTGTGTGTGTAGTGTGTGAGTACTGTGTGTAGTGTGTGAGTACTGTGTGTGTAGTGTGTGAGTACTGTGTGTGTAGTGTGTGTGTACTGTGTGTGTAGTGTGTGAATACTGTGTGTAATGTGTGTGAGTACGGTGTGTGTAGTGTGTGAATACTGGGTGTGTAGTGTGTGAATACTGGGTGTGTAGTGTGTGAATACTGTGTGTGTAGTGTGTGAGTACTGTGTGTGTAGTGTGTAAGTACTGTGTGTGTAGTGTGTGTGTAGTGTGTGAGTACTGTGTGTGTAGTGTGTGTGTAGTGTGTGAGGACTGTGTGTGTAGTGTGTGTGTACTGTGTGTGTATTGTGTGAATACTGTGTGTGTATTGTGTGAGTACTGTGTGTGTAGTGTGTGAGTACTGTGTGTGTAGTGTGTGAGTACTGTGTGTGTAGTGTGTGAGTACTGTGTGTGTAGTGTGTGAGTACTGTGTGTGTAGTGTGTGAATACTGTGTGTGTAGTGTGTGTGTACTGTGTGTGTATTGTGTGAATACTGTGTGTATTGTGTGAGTACTGTGTGTGTAGTGTGTGAGTACTGTGTGTGCAGTGTGTGAGTACTGTGTGTGTAGTGTGTGAGTACTGTGTGTGTAGTGTGTGAATACTGTGTGTAGTGTGTGAGTACTGTGTGTGTAGTGTGTGAGTACTGTGTGTGTAGTGTGTGTGAGTACTGTGTGTGTAGTGTGTGAGTACTCTGCGTGTAATGTCTGAATACTGTGTGTGTAGTGTGTGTGTACTGTGTGTGTGTAGTGTGTGAGCACTGTGTGTGTAGTGTGTGAGTACTCTGCGTGTAATGTCTGAATACTGTGTGTGTAGTGTGTGTGTACTGTGTGTGTAGTGTGTGAGTAATGTGTGTGTAGTGTGTGAATAGTGTGTGAGTACTGTGTGTGTAGTGTGTGTGTACTGTGTGTGTAGTGTGTGTGTACTGTGTGTGTAGTGTGTGAATACTGTGTGTAATGTGTGTGAGTACGGTGTGTGTAGTGTGTGAATACTGGGTGTGTAGTGTGTGAATACTGTGTGTAGTGTGTGAATACTGTGTGTGTAGTGTGTGAGTACTGTGTGTGTAGTGTGTAAGTACTGTGTGTGTAGTGTGTGTGTAGTGTGTGAGTACTGTGTGTGTAGTGTGTGTGTAGTGTGTGAGTACTGTGTGTAGTGTGTGAGTACTGTGTGTGTAGCGTGTGAGTACTGTGTGTAGTGTGAGTACTGTGTGTGTAGTGTGTGAGTACTGTGTGTGTAGTGTGTGAGTACTGTGTGTGTAGTGTGTGAGTACTGTGTGTAGTGTGTGAGTACTGTGTGTAGTGTGTGAGTACTGTGTGTAGTGTGTGAATACTGTGTGTAGTGTGTGAGTACTGTGTGTGTAGTGTGTGAGTACTGTGTGTGTAGTGTGTGAGTACTGTGTGTGTAGTGTGCGAGTACTGTGTGTGTAGTGTGTGTGTACTGTGTGTAGTGTGTGAATACTGGGTGTAGTGTGTGATTACTGTGTGTGTAGTGTGAGTACTGTGTGTGTAGTGTGTGAGTACTGTGTGTGTAGTGTGCGTGTACTGTGTGTGTAGTGTGTAAGTAGTGTGTGTAGTGTGTGTGTAGTGTGTGAGTACTATGTGTGTAGTGTGTGTGTAGTGTGTGAGTACTGTGTGTAGTGTGTGAGTACTGTGTGTGTAGAGTGTGAGTACTGTGTGTAGTGTGAGTACTGTGTGTGTAGTGTGTGAGTACTGTGTGTGTATTGTGTGAGTACTGTGTGTGTAGTGTGTGAGTACTGTGTGTAGTGTGTGAGTACTGTGTGTGTAGTGTGTGAGTACTGTGTGCGTAGTGTGTGAGTACTGTGTGCGTAGTGTGTGAGTACTGTGTGCGTAGTGTGTGAGTACTGTGTGTGTAGTGTGTGAGTACTGTGTGTGTAGTGTGTGAGTACTGTGTGTGTAGTGTGTGAGTACTGTGTGTGTAGTGTGTGTGTAGCGTGTGAATAGTGTGTGTGTAGCGTGTGAATAGTGTGTGAGTACTGTGTGTGTAGTGTGAGTACTGTGTGTGTAGTGTGAGTACTGTGTGTAGTGTGTGAGTACTGTGTGTGTAGTGTGTGAGTACTGTGTGTAGTGTGTGAGTACTGTGTGTGTGTACTGTGTGTGTAGTGTGTGAGTACTGTGTGTAGTGTGTGAGTACTGTGTGTGTAGTGTGTGAGTACTGTGTGTAGTGTGTGTGTAGTGTGTGTAGTGTGTGTGTAGTGTGTGTGTACTGTGTGTGTAGTGTGTGAGTACTGTGTGTAGTGTGTGAGTACTGTGTGTGTAGCGTGCGTGTGTACTGTGTGTGAGTACTGTGTGTGTAGTGTGTGAGCACTGTGTGTGTAGTGTGTGAGTACTCTGCGTGTAATGTCTGAATACTGTGTGTGTAGTGTGTGTGTAGTGTGTGTGTACTGTGTGTGTAGTGTGTGAGTACTGTGTGTAGTGTGTGAGTACTGTGTGTGTAGTGTGTGAATACTGTGTGAGTACTGTGTGTGTAGTGTGTGTGTACTGTGTGTGTAGTGTGTGTGTACTGTGTGTGTAGTGTGTGAATACTGTGTGTAATGTGTGTGAGTACGGTGTGTGTAGTGTGTGAATACTGGGTGTGTAGTGTGTGAATACTGTGTGTAGTGTGTGAATACTGTGTGTAATGTGTGAGTACGGTGTGTGTAGTGTGTGAATACTGGGTGTGTAGTGTGTGAATACTGTGTGTAGTGTGTGAATACTGTGTGTGTAGTGTGTAAGTACTGTGTGTGTAGTGTGTGAGAACTGTGTGTGTAGTGTGTGTGTAGTGTGTGTATGGTGTGTGAGTACTGTGTGTAGTGTGTGAGTACTGTGTGTAGTGTGTGAGTACTGTGTGTGTAGCGTGTGAGTACTGTGTGTAGTGTGAGTACTGTGTGTGGTGTGTGAGTACTGTGTGTGGTGTGTGAGTACTGTGTGTGTAGTGTGTGAGTACTGTGTGTGTAGTGTGTGTGTACTGTGTGTATTGTGTGAGTACTGTGTGTGTAGTGTGTGAGTACTGTGTGTAGTGTGTGAGTACTGTGTGTAGTGTGTGAATACTGTGTGTGTAGTGTGTGTATTGTGTGAATACTGTGTGTATTGTGTGAGTACTGTGTGTAGTGTGTGAGTACTGTGTGTAGTGTGAGTACTGTGTGTAGTGTGTGAGTACTGTGTGTGTAGTGTGTGAGTACTGTGTGTAGTGTGTGAGTACTGTGTGTGTAGTGTGTGAGTACTGTGTGTGTAGTGTGTGAGTACTGTGTGTGTAGTGTGCGAGTACTGTGTGTGTAGTGTGTGTGTACTGTGTGTATGAGTACTGTGTGTGTAGTGTGTGAGCACTGTGTGTGTAGTGTGTGAGTACTCTGCGTGTAATGTCTGAATACTGTGTGTGTAGTGTGTGTGTAGTGTGTGAGTACTGTGTGTAGTGTGTGAGTACTGTGTGTAGTGTGTGAGTACTGTGTGTAGTGTGTGAGTACTGTGTGTGTAGTGTGTGAATACTGTGTGTATAGTGTGTGAATACTGTGTGTATTGTGTGAGTACTGTGTGTGTAGTGTAAGTACTGTGTGTAGTGTGTGAGTACTGTGTGTGTATTGTGTGAGTACTGTGTGTGTAGTGTGAGTACTGTGTGTGTAGTGTGTGAGTACTGTGTGTGTAGTGTGTGAGTATTGTGTGTGTAGTGTGTGAGTACTGTGTGTGTAGTGTGTGAATACTGTGTGTAGTGTGTGTGTACTGTGTGTGTATTGTGTGAATACTGTGTGTATTGTGTGAGTACTGTGTGTGTAGTGTGTGAGTACTGTGTGTGTAGTGTGCGAGTACTGTGTGTGTAGTGTGTGTGTACTGTGTGTAGTGTGTGAATACTGGGTGTAGTGTGTGATTACTGTGTGTGTAGTGTGAGTACTGTGTGTGTAGTGTGTGAGTACTGTGTGTGTAGTGTGCGTGTACTGTGTGTGTAGTGTGTAAGTACTGTGTGTGTAGTGTGTGTGTAGTGTGTGAGTACTGTGTGTGTAGTGTGTGTGTAGTGTGTGAGTACTGTGTGTAGTGTGTGAGTACTGTGTGTGTAGAGTGTGAGTACTGTGTGTAGTGTGAGTACTGTGTGTGTAGTGTGTGAGTACTGTGTGTGTATTGTGTGAGTACTGTGTGTGTAGTGTGTGAGTACTGTGTGTAGTGTGTGAGTACTGTGTGTGTAGTGTGTGAGTACTGTGTGCGTAGTGTGTGAGTACTGTGTGCGTAGTGTGTGAGTACTGTGTGCGTAGTGTGTGAGTACTGTGTGTGTAGTGTGTGAGTACTGTGTGTGTAGTGTGTGAGTACTGTGTGTGTAGTGTGTGAGTACTGTGTGTGTAGTGTGTGTGTAGCGTGTGAATAGTGTGTGTGTAGCGTGTGAATAGTGTGTGAGTACTGTGTGTGTAGTGTGAGTACTGTGTGTGTAGTGTGAGTACTGTGTGTGTAGTGTGTGAATACTGTGTGTGTAGTGTGTGAGTACTGTGTGTAGTGTGTGAGTACTGTGTGTGTAGTGTGTGAGTACTGTGTGTGTAGTGTGTGTGTACTGTGTGTGTGAGTACTGTGTGTGTAGTGTGTGAGCACTGTGTGTGTAGTGTGTGAGTACTCTGCGTGTAATGTCTGAATACTGTGTGTGTAGTGTGTGTGTACTGTGTGTGTGAGTACTGTGTGTGTAGTGTGTGAGCACTGTGTGTGTAGTGTGTGAGTACTCTGCGTGTAATGTCTGTGTACTGTGTGTGTAGTGTGTGTGTACTGTGTGTGTAGTGTGTGAGTACTGTGTGTGTAGTGTGTGAGTACTGTGTGTGTAGTGTGTGAGTACTGTGTGTGTAGTGTGTGAGTACTGTGTGTGTAGTGTGTGAATACTGTGTGTAGTGTGTGAGTACTGTGTGTGTAGTGTGTGAGTACTGTGTGTGTAGTGTGTGTGAGTACTGTGTGTGTAGTGTGTGAGTACTCTGCGTGTAATGTCTGAATACTGTGTGTGTAGTGTGTGTGTACTGTGTGTGTGTAGTGTGTGAGCACTGTGTGTGTAGTGTGTGAGTACTCTGCGTGTAATGTCTGAATACTGTGTGTGTAGTGTGTGTGTACTGTGTGTGTAGTGTGTGAGTACTGTGTGTGTAGTGTGTGAATATTGTGTGAGTACTGTGTGTGTAGTGTGTGTGTACTGTGTGTGTAGTGTGTGTGTACTGTGTGTGTAGTGTGTGAATACTGTGTGTAATGTGTGTGAGTACGGTGTGTGTAGTGTGTGAATACTGGGTGTGTAGTGTGTGAATACTGTGTGTAGTGTGTGAATACTGTGTGTGTAGTGTGTGAGTACTGTGTGTGTAGTGTGTAAGTACTGTGTGTGTAGTGTGTAAGCACTGTGTGTGTAGTGTGTGTAGTGTGTGAGTACTGTGTGTGTAGTGTGTGTGTAGTGTGTGTGTAGTGTGTGAGTACTGTGTGTAGTGTGTGAGTACTGTGTGTGTAGCGTGTGAGTACTGTGTGTAGTGTGAGTACTGTGTGTGTAGTGTGTGAGTACTGTGTGTGTAGTGTGTGAGTACTGTGTGTGTAGTGTGTGAGTACTGTGTGTAGTGTGTGAGTACTGTGTGTAGTGTGTGAGTACTGTGTGTAGTGTGTGAGTATTGTGTGTGGTGTGTGAGTACTGTGTGTGTAGTGTGTGAGTACTGTGTGTGTAGTGTGTGAGTACTGTGTGTGTAGTGTGCGAGTATTGTGTGTGTAGTGTGTGTGTACTGTGTGTAGTGTGTGAATACTGGGTGTAGTGTGTGATTACTGTGTGTGTAGTGTGAGTACTGTGTGTGTAGTGTGTGAGTACTGTGTGTGTAGTGTGCGTGTACTGTGTGTGTAGTGTGTAAGTACTGTGTGTGTAGTGTGTGTGTAGTGTGTGAGTACTGTGTGTGTAGTGTGTGTGTAGTGTGTGAGTACTGTGTGTAGTGTGTGAGTACTGTGTGTGTAGAGTGTGAGTACTGTGTGTAGTGTGAGTACTGTGTGTGTAGTGTGTGAGTACTGTGTGTGTATTGTGTGAGTACTGTGTGTGTAGTGTGTGAGTACTGTGTGTAGTGTGTGAGTACTGTGTGTGTAGTGTGTGAGTACTGTGTGCGTAGTGTGTGAGTACTGTGTGCGTAGTGTGTGAGTACTGTGTGCGTAGTGTGTGAGTACTGTGTGTGTAGTGTGTGAGTACTGTGTGTGTAGTGTGTGAGTACTGTGTGTGTAGTGTGTGAGTACTGTGTGTGTAGTGTGTGTGTAGCGTGTGAATAGTGTGTGTGTAGCGTGTGAATAGTGTGTGAGTACTGTGTGTGTAGTGTGAGTACTGTGTGTGTAGTGTGAGTACTGTGTGTGTAGTGTGTGAATACTGTGTGTGTAGTGTGTGAGTACTGTGTGTAGTGTGTGAGTACTGTGTGTGTAGTGTGTGAGTACTGTGTGTGTAGTGTGTGTGTACTGTGTGTGTGAGTACTGTGTGTGTAGTGTGTGAGCACTGTGTGTGTAGTGTGTGAGTACTCTGCGTGTAATGTCTGAATACTGTGTGTGTAGTGTGTGTGTACTGTGTGTGTGAGTACTGTGTGTGTAGTGTGTGAGCACTGTGTGTGTAGTGTGTGAGTACTCTGCGTGTAATGTCTGTGTACTGTGTGTGTAGTGTGTGTGTACTGTGTGTGTAGTGTGTGAGTACTGTGTGTAGTGTGTGAGTACTGTGTGTGTAGTGTGTGAATAGTGTGTGAGTACTGTGTGTGTAGTGTGTGTGTACTGTGTGTGTAGTGTGTGATTACTGTGTGTAATGTGTGTGAGTACGGTGTGTGTAGTGTGTGAATACTGGGTGTGTAGTGTGTGAATACTGTGTGTAGTGTGTGAATACTGTGTGTGTAGTGTGTGAGTACTGTGTGTGTAGTGTGTAAGTACTGTGTGTGTAGTGTGTGTGTAGTGTGTGAGTACTGTGTGTGTAGTGTGTGTGTAGTGTGTGTGTAGTGTGTGAGTACTGTGTGTAGTGTGTGAGTACTGTGTGTGTAGCGTGTGAGTACTGTGTGTAGTGTGAGTACTGTGTGTGTAGTGTGTGAGTACTGTGTGTGTAGTGTGTGAGTACTGTGTGTGTAGTGTGTGAGTACTGTGTGTAGTGTGTGAGTACTGTGTGTAGTGTGTGAGTACTGTGTGTAGTGTGTGAGTACTGTGTGTAGTGTGTGAGTACTGTGTGTGTAGTGTGTGAGTACTGTGTGTGTAGTGTGTGAGTACTGTGTGTGTAGTGTGCGAGTACTGTGTGTGTAGTGTGTGTGTACTGTGTGTAGTGTGTGAATACTGGGTGTAGTGTGTGATTACTGTGTGTGTAGTGTGAGTACTGTGTGTGTAGTGTGTGAGTACTGTGTGTGTAGTGTGCGTGTACTGTGTGTGTAGTGTGTAAGTACTGTGTGTGTAGTGTGTGTGTAGTGTGTGAGTACTGTGTGTGTAGTGTGTGTGTAGTGTGTGAGTACTGTGTGTAGTGTGTGAGTACTGTGTGTGTAGCGTGTGAGTACTGTGTGTAGTGTGAGTACTGTGTGTGTAGTGTGTGAGTACTGTGTGTGTATTGTGTGAGTACTGTGTGTGTAGTGTGTGAGTACTGTGTGTAGTGTGTGAGTACTGTGTGTAGTGTGTGAGTACTGTGTGTAGTGTGTGAGTACTGTGTGTGTAGTGTGTGAGTACTGTGTGTGTAGTGTGTGAGTACTGTGTGTGTAGTGTGTGAGTACTGTGTGTGTAGTGTGCGTGTACTGTGTGTGTAGTGTGTGTGTACTGTGTGTAGTGTGTGAATACTGGGTGTAGTGTGTGAGTACTGTGTGTGTAGTGTGAGTACTGTGTGTGTAGTGTGTGAGTACTGTGTGTGTAGTGTGCGTGTACTGTGTGTGTAGTGTGTGTGTACTGTGTGTAGTGTGTGAATACTGGGTGTAGTGTGTGAGTACTGTGTGTGTAGTGTGAGTACTGTGTGTGTAGTGTGTGAGTACTGTGTGTGTAGTGTGCGTGTACTGTGTGTGTAGTGTGTGAATACTGTGTGTGTATTGTGTGAGTACTGTGTGTGTAGTGTGTGAATACTGGGTGTAGTGTGTGAGTACTGTGTGTGTAGTGTGTGTGTACTGTGTGTGTAGTGTGTGTGTACTGTGTGTGTAGTGTGTGAGTACTGTGTGTGTAGTGTGTGAATACTGTGTGTGTAGTGTGTGAATACTGTGTGTGTAGTGTGTGAATACTGTGTGTGTAGTGTGTGAGTACTGTGTGTAGTGTGTGAGTACTGTGTGTGTAGTGTGTGAATACTGTGTGTAGTGTGTGAGTACTGTGTGTGTAGTGTGTGAATACTGTGTGTGTAGTGTGTGAGTACTGTGTGTAGTGTGTGAGTACTGTGTGTAGTGTGTGAGTACTGTGTGTAGTGTGTGAGTACTGTGTGTGTAGTGTGTGAATACTGTGTGTAGTGTGTGAGTACTGTGTGTGTAGTGTGTGAGTACTGTGTGTGTAGTGTGTGAATACTGTGTGTGTAGTGTGTGAGTACTGTGTGTGTAGTGTGTGAGTACTGTGTGTGTAGTGTGTGAGTACTGTGTGTAGTGTGTGTGAATACTGTGTGTGTATTGTGTGAATACTGTGTGTGTAGTGTGCGTGTACTGTGTGTGTAGTGTGCGTGTACTGTGTGTGTAGTGTGTGAATACTGTGTGTAGTGTGTGAATACTGTGTGTGTAGTGTATGTGTACTGTGTGTGTAGTGTGTGAGTACTGTGTGTAGTGTGTGAATACTGTGTGTGTAGTGTATGTGTACTGTGTGTGTAGTGTGTGAGTACTGTGTGTAGTGTGTGAGTACTGTGTGTGTAGTGTGAGTACTGTGTGTGTAGTGTGTGAGTACTGTGTGTGTAGTGTGTGTGTAGTGTGTGAGTACTGTGTGTGTAGTGTGTGAATACTGGGGGAAGCATACCAAAACAGACAAGGTTTAGCAAAATTTGGAAACCATATGAAGCAACGCAGACGGTCGGTCAAAACACAATCAACGCATAGTCTGATTGATTACGCTATTTCAAAGATTGCTAAACTGCAAGTTAAGTATGAACTTCAAAACACAGACCGCACACACACACAGACATTCAAGCAGAGCGGACCAGCACAGAGACAGCACACAGTGGGAGTCGCGTTCAAATTTAGCTCTTCTGTACCTGATGATGGCCGCTTGTGTTGCGGCCGAAACGTCCTACGCTATCACGTCATTTCATTAATTTATTTCTTATTCGTACGTGACTTTACCGAAAAAAACACGCAAAGAGTAATTCCTGCAAGTCACGAATGCTTCGAACCGAGTCTCAAGTACTGTTACAGGATACAAACGTGGCGAGTTTGGCTGTTTGCGTGAATACCGTCTGTTGTAAAACAGCGCATGTGTAACAACACAACCTTGTGGCAACAACAACAACAACCCGCGTGTGGAACAACACAACCTTGCGGCAACAACAACCCGCGTGTGGAACAACACAACCTTGTGGCAACAACAACAACAACCCGCGTGTGGATGCCGCGCGCGTTATCCAGCACCGCATGTTCACACAGCGTGAGAGAGTGTGTTGCTTGTGAATCTCACCGTGTGTGTGCCGTGTGTGTGTGTACGTGTGTGTGTGTGCTGCAAGTGGCGGGAAGTCGTGGGCCGTGTTCAAGTCGGCGACGCGGGCACGAACCTTCACTTGGCTGCTCGCGTTCCCAAGGAAGAAGTTGTAACGCCGCTTGCTGTAGTTGTAACCCTGAGGTTGTAGTAGTAACAACGCCGCTTGCTGTAGTTGTAACCCTGAGGTTGTAGTAGTAACAACGCCGCTTGCTGTAGTTGTAACCCTGAGGTTGTAGTAGTAACAACACCGCTGTAGTTATAACCCTGAGGTTGTAGTAGTAACAACACCGCTGCTGTAGTAGTAACCCTGAGGTTGTAGTAGTAACAACACCGCTGTAGTTATAACCATGAGGTTGTAGTAGTAACAACACCGCTGTAGTTGTAACCCTGAGGTTGTAGTAGTAACAACACCGCTTGCTGTAGTTGTAACCCTGAGGTTGTAGTAGTAACAACACTGCTGCTGTAGTTTTAACCCTGAGGTTGTAGTAGTAACAACACTGCTGCTGTAGTTATAACTCTGAGGTTGTAGTAGTAACAACACTGCTGCTGTAGTTATAACTCTGAGGTTGTAGTAGTAACAATACTGCTGCTGTAGTTATAACCCTGAGGTTGTAGTAACACCGCTGCTGCTGCGATGTTGGCGGGGTAATGAACTCTGGCGATATCAAAAGTGTCGGGAAATCACGTGACGTTGCAACGCCTCTTTAGTTCCATCTGTCTGTTACAAACCCCCCCACCCCCACACCGGGATACAGAGGTCGCTGTTTTCACAACTGACACAGCCACCAAAGACAAAAGACCCCCCCATACCGGTGGTGTTGTTGTAGCCTGTGGCGGACTTCTGGGGCAAGTGCTGTTCAGCGAGCAGCGCCTCTTGAATGCCGGAACGGTACACGGAAAGGGGTGGGCGGCCAGCACCACGCCCGGCTGTCTTTGTCTCCCCGAGTAAACCGAATTTATTATCAAACGCATCACAACATTGTACCGCTAAAATAAAATGCAAAGACAATTTAACAAAAAAATGTTTTAAGTAGCGGCTTTGATTAGACGCCGCATCGGCTACTCAATTTGAGGCTGAGTCGACCTAGGGGAGGCCCAGGACCAGTTCGGATAATCGTCACTCGCGTTTGCTGACCGTGTGCGGGAATCGAACTCGGCGAGGCCGCTAACCGCTGCGCCACCGCTCCTCTCTGAAACAGAGGTCGCTGTTTTCACACAGCCTCGGGTCACTTAAGCATCATGGCACCGAGACAGAGGTTACAGCCTCGAGTTGCTTCTGTCTGTTACGAAGACAGAGGTTACTGAAACAGAGGTCGCTGTTTTCACACAGCCTCGGGTCACTTAAGAATCATGGCACCGAGACAGAGGTTACAGCCTCGAGTTGCTTCTGTCTATTACGAAGACAGAGGTTACTGAAACAGAGGTCGCTGTTTTCACACAGCCTCGGTTCACTTAAGCATCATGGCACCGAGACAGAGGTTACAGCCTCGAATTGCTTCTGTCTGTTACGAAGACAGAGGTCACTGTTTGGAAGAAAATAAGAATTAATGTTGATTTGAAGCTTTCGTGAATGCAGGAATCTATACTCTGGTTAAAATTCTGATTTATTTTATACCTACGTGACTTTACCGAAAGAACTAAAAAAATAAGAATTAAGTTTTACCCTGTCTGGCAATAAAAAACCCCTTTTTTTGCGAGGAATCAACTCTGCTGCATTAACCGCACGAACTTGTGATGAACACGCAAACACAACATGCTCTGATAATATATGCAAATCTAGAATTAATATATGGCGTGTCTCCCGCACACAACGCGTCATCCACCACCAGACACCCCCCGGCGCCTCTGCGGCCCCCGGCAACAGTCCCAGCCAATCACCGCCGTCGCTTCTCGTCTACCTTTGATTGGGCCCAACCGATGACGTCACCTCACAGCTTCTGCCTCCTCTCAGACACCCCCCGGCGCCTCTGCAGCCCCCGGCAACAGTCCCAGCCAATCACCGTTAGCGCCACGGGCAGCGATTTGTCACTGGGTAAACAGCGGGAGGGGGGCGGGGGCGCGGGTGGGGGGGATGACGAGACTCCTCCCCCCCCACCACCCCCCAACAGCCGGGGGCGTTCGATTGGATGCGCAGGATGACGTCAGATGATCCGGGTACTAACGGGTTTTTGTTGCCATATAAGGGAGTGGGAGCGGAGCAAAAAAATTCTGCGGAGTCATTCAGGAACGTCAGCACGAAGTTCAGGCGGCCTCAGCCGTCCTCAACATTCCGCGTGAGGTTCGCAGGGTGGAGTTCAGGGCGAGCCTTTCCCCCCCCCCAAGCCCCATCGGGCAGCGTAAAGAAGAGGTGAGTGGATACCGGTAAAAGGCGAGGTCGGCTGTTCCGGTCGAGCTTAGGCGATAGACTGCGCTCGGCGACGAGGCCTATTCTCTCACCCTCTCCTAGCCTCTCCACTGCTAGCCTGTTCTCTCTCACGCTCCTAGCCTCTCTACTGCTAGCCTGTTCTCTCACTCTCCTTAGCCTCTCCACTGCTAGCCTGTTCTCTCACGCTCCTAGCCTCTCCACTGCTAGCCTGTTCTCTCTCACGCTCCTAGCCTCTCCACTGCTGCCCTGTTCTCTCTCTCCAAGCCTCTCCACTGCTAGCCTGTTCTCTCACTCTCCTAGCCTCTCCACTGCTAGCCTGTTCTCTCACCCTCTCCTAGCCTCTCCACTGCTAGCCTGTTCTCTCACCCTCTCCTAGCCTCTCCACTGCTAGCCTGTTCTCTCTCACTCTCCTAGCCTCTCCACTGCTAGCCTGTTCTCTCTCACTCTTCTAGCCTCTCCACTGCTAGCCTGTTCTCTCACGCTCCTTAGCCTCTCCACTGCTAGCCTGTTCTCTCACTCTCCTAGCCTCTCCACTGCTAGCCTGTTCTCTCTCACGCTCCTAGCCTCTCTACTGCTAGCCTGTTCTCTCACTCTCCTTAGCCTCTCCACTGCTAGCCTGTTCTCTCACGCTCCTAGCCTCTCCACTGCTAGCCTGTTCTCTCTCACGCTCCTAGCCTCTCCACTGCTGCCCTGTTCTCTCTCTCCAAGCCTCTCCACTGCTAGCCTGTTCTCTCACTCTCCTAGCCTCTCCACTGCTAGCCTGTTCTCTCACCCTCTCCTAGCCTCTCCACTGCTAGCCTGTTCTCTCACCCTCTCCTAGCCTCTCCACTGCTAGCCTGTTCTCTCTCACTCTCCTAGCCTCTCCACTGCTAGCCTGTGCTCTCACCCTCCTGGCCTCTCCACTGTTAGCCTGTTCTCTCACGCTCCTAGCCTCTCCACTGCTAGCCTATTCTCTCTCTCCTAGCCTCTCTACTGCTAGCCTGTTCTCTCACGCTCCTAGCCACTCCACTGCTAGCCTGTTCTCTCACCCTCCTAGCCTCTCCACTGCTTGCCTGTTGTCTCACTCTCCTAGCCTCTCCACTGCTAGCCTGTTCTCTCACACTCCTTAGCCTCTCCACTGCTAGCCTGTTCTCTCTCTCACTCTCCTAGCCTCTCCACTGCTAGCCTGTTCGCTCTCACACTCCTAGCCTCTCTACTGCTAGCCTGTTCTCTCACTCTCCTTAGCCTCTCCACTGCTAGCCTGTTCTCTCTCACGCTCCTAGCCTCTCCACTGCTAGCCTGTTCTCTCACCCTCCTAGCCTCTCCACTGCTAGCCTGTTCTCTCTCACGCTCCTAGCCTCTCTACTGCTAGCCTGTTCTCTCACGCTCCTAGCATCTCCACTGCTAGCCTGTTCTCTCACTCTCCTAGCCTCTCCACTGCTAGCCTGTTCTCTCACTCTCCTAGCCTCCACTGCTAGTCTGTTCTCTCTCTCCTAGCCTCTCCACTGCTAGCCTGTTCTCTCTCACTCTCCTAGCCTCTCCACTGCTAGCCTGTTCTCTCTCATTCTCCTAGCCTCTCCACTGCTAGCCTGTTCTCTCACGCTCCTTAGCCTCTCCACTGCTAGCCTGTTCTCTCTCACTCTCCTAGCCTCTCCACTGCTAGCCTGTTCTCTCTCACGGTCCTAGCCTCTCCACTGCTGCCCTGTTCTCTCTCTCCAAGCCTCTCCACTGCTAGCCTGTTCTCTCACTCTCCTAGCCTCTCCACTGCTAGCCTGTTCTCTCACCCTCTCCTAGCCTCTCCACTGCTAGCCTGTTCTCTCACCCTCTCCTAGCCTCTCCACTGCTAGCCTGTTCTCTCTCTCTCTCCTAGCCTCTCCACTGCTAGCCTGTTCTCTCTCACGCTCCTAGCCTCTCCACTGCTAGCCTGTGCTCTCACCCTCCTGGCCTCTCCACTGCTAGCCTGTTCTCTCACGCTCCTAGCCTCTCCACTGCTAGCCTATTCTCTCTCTCCTAGCCTCTCTACTGCTAGCCTGTTCTCTCACGCTCCTAGCCACTCCACTGCTAGCCTATTCTCTCACCCTCCTTAGCCTCTCCACTGCTAGCCTGTTCTCTCTCACTCTCCTAGCCTCTCCACTGCTAGCCTGTTCTCTCACACTCCTTAGCCTCCACTGCTAGCCTGTTCTCTCTCTCACACTCCTTAGCCTCTCCACTGCTAGCCTGTTCTCTCTCTCACTCTCCTAGCCTCTCCACTGCTAGCCTGTTCTCTCTCACGCTCCTAGCCTCTCTACTGCTAGCCTGTTCTCTCACTCTCCTTAGCCTCTCCACTGCTAGCCTGTTCTCTCACGCTCCTAGCCTCTCCACTGCTAGCCTGTTCTCTCACACTCCTTAGCCTCCACTGCTAGCCTGTTCTCTCTCTCACACTCCTTAGCCTCTCCACTGCTAGCCTGTTCTCTCTCTCACTCTCCTAGCCTCTCCACTGCTAGCCTGTTCTCTCTCACGCTCCTAGCCTCTCTACTGCTAGCCTGATCTCTCACTCTCCTTAGCCTCTCCACTGCTAGCCTGTTCTCTCACGCTCCTAGCCTCTCCACTGCTAGCCTGTTCTCTCACCCTCTCCTAGCCTCTCCACTGCTAGCCTGTTCTCTCACGCTCTCCTAGCCTCTCCACTGCTAGCCTGTTCTCTCTCCCTCTCCTAGCCTCTCCACTGCTCGCCTGCTCTCTCTCTCTCCTAGCCTCTCCACTGCTAGCCTGTTCTCTCTCACGCTCCTAGCCTCACCACTGCTAGCCTGTTCTCTCACCCTCCTGGCCTCTCCACTGCTAGCCTGTTCTCTCACGCTCCTAGCCTCTCCACTGCTAGCCTGTTCTCTCACCCTCCTAGCCTCTCCACTGCTAGCCTGTTCTCTCACGCGCCTAGCCTCTCCACTGCTAGCCTGTTCTCTCACCCTCCTAGCCTCTCCACTGCTAGCCTGTTCTCTCACCTTCCTAGCCTCTCCACTGCTAGCCTGTTCTCTCTCACGCTCCTAGCCTCTCTACTGCTAGCCTGTTCTCTCACGCTCCTAGCCTCTCCACTGCTGCCCTGTTCTCTCTCTCCAAGCCTCTCCACTGCTAGCTTGTTCTCTCACTCTCCTAGCCTCTCCACTGCTAGCCTGTTCTCTCACCCTCTCCTAGCCTCTCCACTGCTAGCCTGTTCTCTCTCCCTCTCCTAGCCTCTCCACTGCTCGCCTGCTCTCTCTCTCTCCTAGCCTCTCCACTGCTAGCCTGTTATCTCTCACTCTCCTAGCCTCTCCACTGCTAGCCTGTTCTCTCACCCTCCTGGCCTCTCCACTGCTAGCCTGTTCTCTCACGCTCCTAGCCTCTCCACTGCTAGCCTGTTCTCTCACCCTCCTAGCCTCTCCACTGCTAGCCTGTTCTCTCACCCTCCTAGCCTCTCCACTGCTAGCCTGTTCTCTCACTCTCCTAGCCTCTCCACTGCTAGCCTGTTCTCTCACCCTCCTAGCCTCTCCACTGCTAGCCTGTTCTCTCACCTTCCTAGCCTCTCCACTGCTAGCCTGTTCTCTCTCACGCTCCTAGCCTCTCTACTGCTAGCCTGTTCTCTCACGCTCCTAGCCTCTTCACTGCTAGCCTGTTCTCTCACTCTCCTAGCCTCTCCACTGCTAGCCTGTTCTCTCACTCTCCTAGCCTCTCCACTGCTAGCCTGTTCTCTCACTCTCCTAGCCTCTCCACTGCTAGCCTGTTCTCTCTCTCCTAGCCTCTCCACTGCTAGCCTGTTCTCTCTCACTCTCCTAGCCTCTCCACTGCTAGCCTGTTCTCTCACTCTCCTAGCCTCTCCACTGCTAGCCTGTTCTCTCACTCTCCTAGCCTCTCCACTGCTAGCCTGTTCTCTCACTCTCCTAGCCTCTCCACTGCTAGCCTGTTCTCTCTCTCCTAGCCTCTCCACTGCTAGCCTGTTCTCTCTCACTCTCCTAGCCTCTCCACTGCTAGCCTGTTCTCTCTCACTCTCCTAGCCTCTCCACTGCTAGCCTGTTCTCTCTCACTCTCCTAGCCTCTCCACTGCTAGCCTGTTCTCTCTCACGCTCCTAGCCTCTCTACTGCTAGCCTGTTCTCTCACTCTCATAGCCTCTCCACGGCTAGCCTGTTCTCTCTCACCCTCCTAGCCTCTCTACTGCTATCCTGTTCTCTCACGCTCCTAGCCTCTCCACTGCTAGCCTGTTCTCTCACGCTCCTTAGCCTCTCCACTGCTAGCCTGTTCTCTCTCTCACTCTCCTAGCCTCTCCACTGCTAGCCTGTTCTCTCTCACGCTCCTAGCCTCTCTACTGCTAGCCTGTTCTCTCACTCTCCTTAGCCTCTCCACTGCTAGCCTGTTCTCTCACGCTCCTAGCCTCTCCACTGCTGCCCTGTTCTCTATCTCCAAGCCTCTCCACTGCTAGCCTGTTCTCTCACCCTCCTGGCCTCTCCACTACTAGCCTGTTCTCTCACGCTCCTAGCCTCTCCACTGCTAGCCTGTTCTCTCTCTCCTAGCCTCTCCACTGCTAGCCTGTTCTCTCACGCTCCTCGCCTCTCCACTGCTAGCCTGTTCTCTCACCCTCCTAGCCTCTCCACTGCTAGCCTGTTCTCTCTCACTCTCCTAGCCTCTCCACTGCTAGCCTGTTCTCTCACCCTCCTAGCCTCTCCACTGCTAGCCTGTTCTCTCTCACTCTCCTAGCCTCTCCACTGCCTGCCTGTTCTCTCACTCTCCTAGCCTCTCCACTGCTAGCCTGTTCTCTCTCATGCTCCTAGCCTCTCCACTGCTAGCCTGTTCTCTCACCCTCCTAGCCTCTCCACTGCTAGCCTGTTCTCTCCCCCTCCTAGCCTCTCCACTGCTAGCCTGTTCTCTCTCACTCTCCTAGCCTCTCCACTCCCTGCCTGTTCTCTCTCACTCTCCTAGCCTCTCCACTGCTAGCCTGTTCTCTCTCACGCTCCTAGCCTCTCCACTGCTAGCCTGTTCTCTCACCCTCCTAGCCTCTCCACTGCTAGCCTGTTCTCTCTCACGCTCCTAGCCTCTCTACTGCTAGCCTGTTCTCTCACGCTCCTAGCCTCTCCACTGCTAGCCTGTTCTCTCACTCTCCTAGCCTCTCCACTGCTAGCCTGTTCTCTCACTCTCCTAGCCTCCACTGCTAGTCTGTTCTCTCTCTCCTAGCCTCTCCACTGCTAGCCTGTTCTCTCTCACTCTCCTAGCCTCTCCACTGCTAGCCTGTTCTCTCTCATTCTCCTAGCCTCTCCACTGCTAGCCTGTTCTCTCTCACTCTCCTAGCCTCTCCACTGCCTGCCTGTTCTCTCTCACTCTCCTAGCCTCTCCACTGCTAGCCTGTTCTCTCTCACGCTCCTAGCCTCTCCACTGCTAGCCTGTTCTCTCTCACGCTCCTAGCCTCTCCACTGCTAGCCTGTTCTCTCTCTCACTCTCCTAGCCTCTCCACTGCTAGCCTGTTCTCTCTCACGCTCCTAGCCTCTCCACTGCTAGCCTGTTCTCTCACCCTCCTAGCCTCTCCACTGCTAGCCTGTTCTCTCTCACGCTCCTAGCCTCTCTACTGCTAGCCTGTTCTCTCACGCTCCTAGCCTCTCCACTGCTAGCCTGTTCTCTCACTCTCCTAGCCTCTCCACTGCTAGCCTGTTCTCTCACTCTCCTAGCCTCCACTGCTAGTCTGTTCTCTCTCTCCTAGCCTCTCCACTGCTAGCCTGTTCTCTCTCACTCTCCTAGCCTCTCCACTGCTAGCCTGTTCTCTCTCATTCTCCTAGCCTCTCCACTGCTAGCCTGTTCTCTCACGCTCCTTAGCCTCTCCACTGCTAGCCTGTTCTCTCTCTCACTCTCCTAGCCTCTCCACTGCTAGCCTGTTCTCTCTCACGGTCCTAGCCTCTCCACTGCTGCCCTGTTCTCTCTCTCCAAGCCTCTCCACTGCTAGCCTGTTCTCTCACTCTCCTAGCCTCTCCACTGCTAGCCTGTTCTCTCACCCTCTCCTAGCCTCTCCACTGCTAGCCTGTTCTCTCTCTCTCTCCTAGCCTCTCCACTGCTAGCCTGTTCTCTCTCACGCTCCTAGCCTCTCCACTGCTAGCCTGTGCTCTCACCCTCCTGGCCTCTCCACTGCTAGCCTGTTCTCTCACGCTCCTAGCCTCTCCACTGCTAGCCTATTCTCTCTCTCCTAGCCTCTCTACTGCTAGCCTGTTCTCTCACGCTCCTAGCCACTCCACTGCTAGCCTATTCTCTCACCCTCCTTAGCCTCTCCACTGCTAGCCTGTTCTCTCTCACTCTCCTAGCCTCTCCACTGCTAGCCTGTTCTCTCACACTCCTTAGCCTCCACTGCTAGCCTGTTCTCTCTCTCACACTCCTTAGCCTCTCCACTGCTAGCCTGTTCTCTCTCTCACTCTCCTAGCCTCTCCACTGCTAGCCTGTTCTCTCTCACGCTCCTAGCCTCTCTACTGCTAGCCTGTTCTCTCACTCTCCTTAGCCTCTCCACTGCTAGCCTGTTCTCTCACGCTCCTAGCCTCTCCACTGCTAGCCTGTTCTCTCACACTCCTTAGCCTCCACTGCTAGCCTGTTCTCTCTCTCACACTCCTTAGCCTCTCCACTGCTAGCCTGTTCTCTCTCTCACTCTCCTAGCCTCTCCACTGCTAGCCTGTTCTCTCTCACGCTCCTAGCCTCTCTACTGCTAGCCTGTTCTCTCACTCTCCTTAGCCTCTCCACTGCTAGCCTGTTCTCTCACGCTCCTAGCCTCTCCACTGCTGCCCTGTTCTCTCTCTCCAAGCCTCTCCACTGCTAGCCTGTTCTCTCACTCTCCTAGCCTCTCCACTGCTAGCCTGTTCTCTCACCCTCTCCTAGCCTCTCCACTGCTAGCCTGTTCTCTCACCCTCTCCTAGCCTCTCCACTGCTAGCCTGTTCTCTCTCCCTCTCCTAGCCTCTCCACTGCTCGCCTGCTCTCTCTCTCTCCTAGCCTCTCCACTGCTAGCCTGTTCTCTCTCACGCTCCTAGCCTCACCACTGCTAGCCTGTTCTCTCACCCTCCTGGCCTCTCCACTGCTAGCCTGTTCTCTCACGCTCCTAGCCTCTCCACTGCTAGCCTGTTCTCTCACCCTCCTAGCCTCTCCACTGCTAGCCTGTTCTCTCACGCGCCTAGCCTCTCCACTGCTAGCCTGTTCTCTCACCCTCCTAGCCTCTCCACTGCTAGCCTGTTCTCTCACCTTCCTAGCCTCTCCACTGCTAGCCTGTTCTCTCTCACGCTCCTAGCCTCTCTACTGCTAGCCTGTTCTCTCACGCTCCTAGCCTCTCCACTGCTGCCCTGTTCTCTCTCTCCAAGCCTCTCCACTGGTAGCTTGTTCTCTCACTCTCCTAGCCTCTCCACTGCTAGCCTGTTCTCTCTCTCACTCTCCTAGCCTCTCCACTGCTAGCCTGTTCTCTCTCACGCTCCTAGCCTCTCTACTGCTAGCCTGTTCTCTCACTCTCCTTAGCCTCTCCACTGCTAGCCTGTTCTCTCACGCTCCTAGCCTCTCCACTGCTGCCCTGTTCTCTCTCTCCAAGCCTCTCCACTGCTAGCCTGTTCTTTCACTCTCCTAGCCTCTCCACTGCTAGCCTGTTCTCTCACCCTCTCCTAGCCTCTCCACTGCTAGCCTGTTCTCTCACCCTCTCCTAGCCTCTCCACTGCTAGCCTGTTCTCTCTCCCTCTCCTAGCCTCTCCACTGCTCGCCTGCTCTCTCTCTCTCCTAGCCTCTCCACTGCTAGCCTGTTCTCTCTCACGCTCCTAGCCTCACCACTGCTAGCCTGTTCTCTCACCCTCCTGGCCTCTCCACTGCTAGCCTGTTCTCTCACGCTCCTAGCCTCTCCACTGCTAGCCTGTTCTCTCACCCTCCTAGCCTCTCCACTGCTAGCCTGTTCTCTCACGCGCCTAGCCTCTCCACTGCTAGCCTGTTCTCTCACCCTCCTAGCCTCTCCACTGCTAGCCTGTTCTCTCACCTTCCTAGCCTCTCCACTGCTAGCCTGTTCTCTCTCACGCTCCTAGCCTCTCTACTGCTAGCCTGTTCTCTCACGCTCCTAGCCTCTTCACTGCTAGCCTGTTCTCTCACTCTCCTAGCCTCTCCACTGCTAGCCTGTTCTCTCACTCTCCTAGCCTCTCCACTGCTAGCCTGTTCTCTCACTCTCCTAGCCTCTCCACTGCTAGCCTGTTCTCTCTCTCCTAGCCTCTCCACTGCTAGCCTGTTCTCTCTCACTCTCCTAGCCTCTCCACTGCTAGCCTGTTCTCTCACTCTCCTAGCCTCTCCACTGCTAGCCTGTTCTCTCACTCTCCTAGCCTCTCCACTGCTAGCCTGTTCTCTCACTCTCCTAGCCTCTCCACTGCTAGCCTGTTCTCTCTCTCCTAGCCTCTCCACTGCTAGCCTGTTCTCTCTCACTCTCCTAGCCTCTCCACTGCTAGCCTGTTCTCTCTCACTCTCCTAGCCTCTCCACTGCTAGCCTGTTCTCTCTCACTCTCCTAGCCTCTCCACTGCTAGCCTGTTCTCTCTCACGCTCCTAGCCTCTCTACTGCTAGCCTGTTCTCTCACTCTCATAGCCTCTCCACGGCTAGCCTGTTCTCTCTCACCCTCCTAGCCTCTCTACTGCTATCCTGTTCTCTCACGCTCCTAGCCTCTCCACTGCTAGCCTGTTCTCTCACGCTCCTTAGCCTCTCCACTGCTAGCCTGTTCTCTCTCTCACTCTCCTAGCCTCTCCACTGCTAGCCTGTTCTCTCTCACGCTCCTAGCCTCTCTACTGCTAGCCTGTTCTCTCACTCTCCTTAGCCTCTCCACTGCTAGCCTGTTCTCTCACGCTCCTAGCCTCTCCACTGCTGCCCTGTTCTCTATCTCCAAGCCTCTCCACTGCTAGCCTGTTCTCTCACCCTCCTGGCCTCTCCACTACTAGCCTGTTCTCTCACGCTCCTAGCCTCTCCACTGCTAGCCTGTTCTCTCTCTCCTAGCCTCTCCACTGCTAGCCTGTTCTCTCACGCTCCTCGCCTCTCCACTGCTAGCCTGTTCTCTCACCCTCCTAGCCTCTCCACTGCTAGCCTGTTCTCTCACTCTCCTAGCCTCTCCACTGCTAGCCTGTTCTCTCACCCTCCTAGCCTCTCCACTGCTAGCCTGTTCTCTCTCACTCTCCTAGCCTCTCCACTGCCTGCCTGTTCTCTCACTCTCCTAGCCTCTCCACTGCTAGCCTGTTCTCTCTCATGCTCCTAGCCTCTCCACTGCTAGCCTGTTCTCTCACCCTCCTAGCCTCTCCACTGCTAGCCTGTTCTCTCATGCTCCTAGCCTCTCCACTGCTAGCCTGTTCTCTCACCCTCCTAGCCTCTCCACTGCTAGCCTGTTCTCTCCCCCTCCTAGCCTCTCCACTGCTAGCCTGTTCTCTCTCACTCTCCTAGCCTCTCCACTGCCTGCCTGTTCTCTCTCACTCTCCTAGCCTCTCCACTGCTAGCCTGTTCTCTCTCACGCTCCTAGCCTCTCCACTGCTAGCCTGTTCTCTCACCCTCCTAGCCTCTCCACTGCTAGCCTGTTCTCTCTCACGCTCCTAGCCTCTCTACTGCTAGCCTGTTCTCTCACGCTCCTAGCCTCTCCACTGCTAGCCTGTTCTCTCACTCTCCTAGCCTCTCCACTGCTAGCCTGTTCTCTCACTCTCCTAGCCTCCACTGCTAGTCTGTTCTCTCTCTCCTAGCCTCTCCACTGCTAGCCTGTTCTCTCTCACTCTCCTAGCCTCTCCACTGCTAGCCTGTTCTCTCTCATTCTCCTAGCCTCTCCACTGCTAGCCTGTTCTCTCACGCTCCTTAGCCTCTCCACTGCTAGCCTGTTCTCTCTCTCACTCTCCTAGCCTCTCCACTGCTAGCCTGTTCTCTCTCACGGTCCTAGCCTCTCCACTGCTGCCCTGTTCTCTCTCTCCAAGCCTCTCCACTGCTAGCCTGTTCTCTCACTCTCCTAGCCTC
The DNA here is from genome assembly GCF_048934315.1 of Petromyzon marinus. Classification (NCBI taxonomy): domain Eukaryota; kingdom Metazoa; phylum Chordata; class Hyperoartia; order Petromyzontiformes; family Petromyzontidae; genus Petromyzon; species Petromyzon marinus. The sequence goes on from NW_027423016.1 coordinate 97,378, forward strand.
TCCACTGCTAGCCTGTTCTCTCACCCTCTCCTAGCCTCTCCACTGCTAGCCTGTTCTCTCACCCTCTCCTAGCCTCTCCACTGCTAGCCTGTTCTCTCTCTCTCTCCTAGCCTCTCCACTGCTAGCCTGTTCTCTCTCACGCTCCTAGCCTCTCCACTGCTAGCCTGTGCTCTCACCCTCCTGGCCTCTCCACTGCTAGCCTGTTCTCTCACGCTCCTAGCCTCTCCACTGCTAGCCTATTCTCTCTCTCCTAGCCTCTCTACTGCTAGCCTGTTCTCTCACGCTCCTAGCCACTCCACTGCTAGCCTATTCTCTCACCCTCCTTAGCCTCTCCACTGCTAGCCTGTTCTCTCTCACTCTCCTAGCCTCTCCACTGCTAGCCTGTTCTCTCTCCCTCTCCTAGCCTCTCCACTGCTAGCCTGTTCTCTCACCTTCCTAGCCTCTCCACTGCTAGCCTGTTCTCTCTCACGCTCCTAGCCTCTCTACTGCTAGCCTGTTCTCTCACGCTCCTAGCCTCTTCACTGCTAGCCTGTTCTCTCACTCTCCTAGCCTCTCCACTGCTAGCCTGTTCTCTCACTCTCCTAGCCTCTCCACTGCTAGCCTGTTCTCTCACTCTCCTAGCCTCTCCACTGCTAGCCTGTTCTCTCACTCTCCTAGCCTCTCCACTGCTAGCCTGTTCTCTCTCTCCTAGCCTCTCCACTGCTAGCCTGTTCTCTCTCACTCTCCTAGCCTCTCCACTGCTAGCCTGTTCTCTCACTCTCCTAGCCTCTCCACTGCTAGCCTGTTCTCTCACTCTCCTAGCCTCTCCACTGCTAGCCTGTTCTCTCACTCTCCTAGCCTCTCCACTGCTAGCCTGTTCTCTCTCACTCTCCTAGCCTCTCCACTGCTAGCCTGTTCTCTCTCACTCTCCTAGCCTCTCCACTGCTAGCCTGTTCTCTCTCACTCTCCTAGCCTCTCCACTGCTAGCCTGTTCTCTCTCACTCTCCTAGCCTCTCCACTGCTAGCCTGTTCTCTCTCACGCTCCTAGCCTCTCTACTGCTAGCCTGTTCTCTCACTCTCATAGCCTCTCCACGGCTAGCCTGTTCTCTCTCACCCTCCTAGCCTCTCTACTGCTATCCTGTTCTCTCACGCTCCTAGCCTCTCCACTGCTAGCCTGTTCTCTCACGCTCCTTAGCCTCTCCACTGCTAGCCTGTTCTCTCTCTCACTCTCCTAGCCTCTCCACTGCTAGCCTGTTCTCTCTCACGCTCCTAGCCTCTCTACTGCTAGCCTGTTCTCTCACTCTCCTTAGCCTCTCCACTGCTAGCCTGTTCTCTCACGCTCCTAGCCTCTCCACTGCTGCCCTGTTCTCTATCTCCAAGCCTCTCCACTGCTAGCCTGTTCTCTCACCCTCCTGGCCTCTCCACTACTAGCCTGTTCTCTCACGCTCCTAGCCTCTCCACTGCTAGCCTGTTCTCTCTCTCCTAGCCTCTCCACTGCTAGCCTGTTCTCTCACGCTCCTCGCCTCTCCACTGCTAGCCTGTTCTCTCACCCTCCTAGCCTCTCCACTGCTAGCCTGTTCTCTCACTCTCCTAGCCTCTCCACTGCTAGCCTGTTCTCTCACCCTCCTAGCCTCTCCACTGCTAGCCTGTTCTCTCTCACTCTCCTAGCCTCTCCACTGCCTGCCTGTTCTCTCACTCTCCTAGCCTCTCCACTGCTAGCCTGTTCTCTCTCATGCTCCTAGCCTCTCCACTGCTAGCCTGTTCTCTCACCCTCCTAGCCTCTCCACTGCTAGCCTGTTCTCTCCCCCTCCTAGCCTCTCCACTGCTAGCCTGTTCTCTCTCACTCTCCTAGCCTCTCCACTGCCTGCCTGTTCTCTCTCACTCTCCTAGCCTCTCCACTGCTAGCCTGTTCTCTCTCACGCTCCTAGCCTCTCCACTGCTAGCCTGTTCTCTCACCCTCCTAGCCTCTCCACTGCTAGCCTGTTCTCTCTCACGCTCCTAGCCTCTCTACTGCTAGCCTGTTCTCTCACGCTCCTAGCCTCTCCACTGCTAGCCTGTTCTCTCACTCTCCTAGCCTCTCCACTGCTAGCCTGTTCTCTCACTCTCCTAGCCTCCACTGCTAGTCTGTTCTCTCTCTCCTAGCCTCTCCACTGCTAGCCTGTTCTCTCTCATTCTCCTAGCCTCTCCACTGCTAGCCTGTTCTCTCACGCTCCTTAGCCTCTCCACTGCTAGCCTGTTCTCTCTCTCACTCTCCTAGCCTCTCCACTGCTAGCCTGTTCTCTCTCACGGTCCTAGCCTCTCCACTGCTGCCCTGTTCTCTCTCTCCAAGCCTCTCCACTGCTAGCCTGTTCTCTCACTCTCCTAGCCTCTCCACTGCTAGCCTGTTCTCTCACCCTCTCCTAGCCTCTCCACTGCTAGCCTGTTCTCTCACCCTCTCCTAGCCTCTCCACTGCTAGCCTGTTCTCTCTCTCTCTCCTAGCCTCTCCACTGCTAGCCTGTTCTCTCTCACGCTCCTAGCCTCTCCACTGCTAGCCTGTGCTCTCACCCTCCTGGCCTCTCCACTGCTAGCCTGTTCTCTCACGCTCCTAGCCTCTCCACTGCTAGCCTATTCTCTCTCTCCTAGCCTCTCTACTGCTAGCCTGTTCTCTCACGCTCCTAGCCACTCCACTGCTAGCCTATTCTCTCACCCTCCTTAGCCTCTCCACTGCTAGCCTGTTCTCTCTCACTCTCCTAGCCTCTCCACTGCTAGCCTGTTCTCTCTCCCTCTCCTAGCCTCTCCACTGCTAGCCTGTTCTCTCTCCCTCTCCTAGCCTCTCCACTGCTCGCCTGCTCTCTCTCTCTCCTAGCCTCTCCACTGCTAGCCTGTTATCTCTCACTCTCCTAGCCTCTCCACTGCTAGCCTGTTCTCTCACCCTCCTGGCCTCTCCACTGCTAGCCTGTTCTCTCACGCTCCTAGCCTCTCCACTGCTAGCCTGTTCTCTCACCCTCCTAGCCTCTCCACTGCTAGCCTGTTCTCTCACCCTCCTAGCCTCTCCACTGCTAGCCTGTTCTCTCACTCTCCTAGCCTCTCCACTGCTAGCCTGTTCTCTCACCCTCCTAGCCTCTCCACTGCTAGCCTGTTCTCTCACCTTCCTAGCCTCTCCACTGCTAGCCTGTTCTCTCTCACGCTCCTAGCCTCTCTACTGCTAGCCTGTTCTCTCACGCTCCTAGCCTCTTCACTGCTAGCCTGTTCTCTCACTCTCCTAGCCTCTCCACTGCTAGCCTGTTCTCTCACTCTCCTAGCCTCTCCACTGCTAGCCTGTTCTCTCACTCTCCTAGCCTCTCCACTGCTAGCCTGTTCTCTCACTCTCCTAGCCTCTCCACTGCTAGCCTGTTCTCTCTCTCCTAGCCTCTCCACTGCTAGCCTGTTCTCTCTCACTCTCCTAGCCTCTCCACTGCTAGCCTGTTCTCTCACTCTCCTAGCCTCTCCACTGCTAGCCTGTTCTCTCACTCTCCTAGCCTCTCCACTGCTAGCCTGTTCTCTCACTCTCCTAGCCTCTCCACTGCTAGCCTGTTCTCTCTCTCCTAGCCTCTCCACTGCTAGCCTGTTCTCTCTCACTCTCCTAGCCTCTCCACTGCTAGCCTGTTCTCTCTCACTCTCCTAGCCTCTCCACTGCTAGCCTGTTCTCTCTCACTCTCCTAGCCTCTCCACTGCTAGCCTGTTCTCTCTCACGCTCCTAGCCTCTCTACTGCTAGCCTGTTCTCTCACTCTCATAGCCTCTCCACGGCTAGCCTGTTCTCTCTCACCCTCCTAGCCTCTCTACTGCTATCCTGTTCTCTCACGCTCCTAGCCTCTCCACTGCTAGCCTGTTCTCTCACGCTCCTTAGCCTCTCCACTGCTAGCCTGTTCTCTCTCTCACTCTCCTAGCCTCTCCACTGCTAGCCTGTTCTCTCTCACGCTCCTAGCCTCTCTACTGCTAGCCTGTTCTCTCACTCTCCTTAGCCTCTCCACTGCTAGCCTGTTCTCTCACGCTCCTAGCCTCTCCACTGCTGCCCTGTTCTCTATCTCCAAGCCTCTCCACTGCTAGCCTGTTCTCTCACCCTCCTGGCCTCTCCACTACTAGCCTGTTCTCTCACGCTCCTAGCCTCTCCACTGCTAGCCTGTTCTCTCTCTCCTAGCCTCTCCACTGCTAGCCTGTTCTCTCACGCTCCTCGCCTCTCCACTGCTAGCCTGTTCTCTCACCCTCCTAGCCTCTCCACTGCTAGCCTGTTCTCTCACTCCTAGCCTCTCCACTGCTAGCCTGTTCTCTCACCCTCCTAGCCTCTCCACTGCTAGCCTGTTCTCTCTCACTCTCCTAGCCTCTCCACTGCCTGCCTGTTCTCTCACTCTCCTAGCCTCTCCACTGCTAGCCTGTTCTCTCTCATGCTCCTAGCCTCTCCACTGCTAGCCTGTTCTCTCACCCTCCTAGCCTCTCCACTGCTAGCCTGTTCTCTCCCCCTCCTAGCCTCTCCACTGCTAGCCTGTTCTCTCTCACTCTCCTAGCCTCTCCACTGCCTGCCTGTTCTCTCTCACTCTCCTAGCCTCTCCACTGCTAGCCTGTTCTCTCTCACGCTCCTAGCCTCTCCACTGCTAGCCTGTTCTCTCACCCTCCTAGCCTCTCCACTGCTAGCCTGTTCTCTCTCACGCTCCTAGCCTCTCTACTGCTAGCCTGTTCTCTCACGCTCCTAGCCTCTCCACTGCTAGCCTGTTCTCTCACTCTCCTAGCCTCTCCACTGCTTGCCTGTTCTCTCACTCTCCTAGCCTCCACTGCTAGTCTGTTCTCTCTCTCCTAGCCTCTCCACTGCTAGCCTGTTCTCTCTCACTCTCCTAGCCTCTCCACTGCTAGCCTGTTCTCTCTCATTCTCCTAGCCTCTCCACTGCTAGCCTGTTCTCTCACGCTCCTTAGCCTCTCCACTGCTAGCCTGTTCTCTCTCTCACTCTCCTAGCCTCTCCACTGCTAGCCTGTTCTCTCTCACGGTCCTAGCCTCTCCACTGCTGCCCTGTTCTCTCTCTCCAAGCCTCTCCACTGCTAGCCTGTTCTCTCACTCTCCTAGCCTCTCCACTGCTAGCCTGTTCTCTCACCCTCTCCTAGCCTCTCCACTGCTAGCCTGTTCTCTCACCCTCTCCTAGCCTCTCCACTGCTAGCCTGTTCTCTCTCTCTCTCCTAGCCTCTCCACTGCTAGCCTGTTCTCTCTCACGCTCCTAGCCTCTCCACTGCTAGCCTGTGCTCTCACCCTCCTGGCCTCTCCACTGCTAGCCTGTTCTCTCACGCTCCTAGCCTCTCCACTGCTAGCCTATTCTCTCTCTCCTAGCCTCTCTACTGCTAGCCTGTTCTCTCACGCTCCTAGCCACTCCACTGCTAGCCTATTCTCTCACCCTCCTTAGCCTCTCCACTGCTAGCCTGTTCTCTCTCACTCTCCTAGCCTCTCCACTGCTAGCCTGTTCTCTCACACTCCTTAGCCTCCACTGCTAGCCTGTTCTCTCTCTCACACTCCTTAGCCTCTCCACTGCTAGCCTGTTCTCTCTCTCACTCTCCTAGCCTCTCCACTGCTAGCCTGTTCTCTCTCACGCTCCTAGCCTCTCTACTGCTAGCCTGTTCTCTCACTCTCCTTAGCCTCTCCACTGCTAGCCTGTTCTCTCACGCTCCTAGCCTCTCCACTGCTAGCCTGTTCTCTCACACTCCTTAGCCTCCACTGCTAGCCTGTTCTCTCTCTCACACTCCTTAGCCTCTCCACTGCTAGCCTGTTCTCTCTCTCACTCTCCTAGCCTCTCCACTGCTAGCCTGTTCTCTCTCACGCTCCTAGCCTCTCTACTGCTAGCCTGTTCTCTCACTCTCCTTAGCCTCTCCACTGCTAGCCTGTTCTCTCACGCTCCTAGCCTCTCCACTGCTGCCCTGTTCTCTCTCTCCAAGCCTCTCCACTGCTAGCCTGTTCTCTCACTCTCCTAGCCTCTCCACTGCTAGCCTGTTCTCTCACCCTCTCCTAGCCTCTCCACTGCTAGCCTGTTCTCTCACCCTCTCCTAGCCTCTCCACTGCTAGCCTGTTCTCTCTCCCTCTCCTAGCCTCTCCACTGCTCGCCTGCTCTCTCTCTCTCCTAGCCTCTCCACTGCTAGCCTGTTCTCTCTCACGCTCCTAGCCTCACCACTGCTAGCCTGTTCTCTCACCCTCCTGGCCTCTCCACTGCTAGCCTGTTCTCTCACGCTCCTAGCCTCTCCACTGCTAGCCTGTTCTCTCACCCTCCTAGCCTCTCCACTGCTAGCCTGTTCTCTCACGCGCCTAGCCTCTCCACTGCTAGCCTGTTCTCTCACGCTCCTTAGCCTCTCCACTGCTAGCCTGTTCTCTCTCTCACTCTCCTAGCCTCTCCACTGCTAGCCTGTTCTCTCTCACGCTCCTAGCCTCTCTACTGCTAGCCTGTTCTCTCACTCTCCTTAGCCTCTCCACTGCTAGCCTGTTCTCTCACGCTCCTAGCCTCTCCACTGCTGCCCTGTTCTCTATCTCCAAGCCTCTCCACTGCTAGCCTGTTCTCTCACCCTCCTGGCCTCTCCACTACTAGCCTGTTCTCTCACGCTCCTAGCCTCTCCACTGCTAGCCTGTTCTCTCTCTCCTAGCCTCTCCACTGCTAGCCTGTTCTCTCACGCTCCTCGCCTCTCCACTGCTAGCCTGTTCTCTCACCCTCCTAGCCTCTCCACTGCTAGCCTGTTCTCTCACTCCTAGCCTCTCCACTGCTAGCCTGTTCTCTCACCCTCCTAGCCTCTCCACTGCTAGCCTGTTCTCTCTCACTCTCCTAGCCTCTCCACTGCCTGCCTGTTCTCTCACTCTCCTAGCCTCTCCACTGCTAGCCTGTTCTCTCTCATGCTCCTAGCCTCTCCACTGCTAGCCTGTTCTCTCACCCTCCTAGCCTCTCCACTGCTAGCCTGTTCTCTCCCCCTCCTAGCCTCTCCACTGCTAGCCTGTTCTCTCTCACTCTCCTAGCCTCTCCACTGCCTGCCTGTTCTCTCTCACTCTCCTAGCCTCTCCACTGCTAGCCTGTTCTCTCTCACGCTCCTAGCCTCTCCACTGCTAGCCTGTTCTCTCACCCTCCTAGCCTCTCCACTGCTAGCCTGTTCTCTCTCACGCTCCTAGCCTCTCTACTGCTAGCCTGTTCTCTCACGCTCCTAGCCTCTCCACTGCTAGCCTGTTCTCTCACTCTCCTAGCCTCTCCACTGCTTGCCTGTTCTCTCACTCTCCTAGCCTCCACTGCTAGTCTGTTCTCTCTCTCCTAGCCTCTCCACTGCTAGCCTGTTCTCTCTCACTCTCCTAGCCTCTCCACTGCTAGCCTGTTCTCTCTCATTCTCCTAGCCTCTCCACTGCTAGCCTGTTCTCTCACGCTCCTTAGCCTCTCCACTGCTAGCCTGTTCTCTCTCTCACTCTCCTAGCCTCTCCACTGCTAGCCTGTTCTCTCTCACGGTCCTAGCCTCTCCACTGCTGCCCTGTTCTCTCTCTCCAAGCCTCTCCACTGCTAGCCTGTTCTCTCACTCTCCTAGCCTCTCCACTGCTAGCCTGTTCTCTCACCCTCTCCTAGCCTCTCCACTGCTAGCCTGTTCTCTCACCCTCTCCTAGCCTCTCCACTGCTAGCCTGTTCTCTCTCTCTCTCCTAGCCTCTCCACTGCTAGCCTGTTCTCTCTCACGCTCCTAGCCTCTCCACTGCTAGCCTGTGCTCTCACCCTCCTGGCCTCTCCACTGCTAGCCTGTTCTCTCACGCTCCTAGCCTCTCCACTGCTAGCCTATTCTCTCTCTCCTAGCCTCTCTACTGCTAGCCTGTTCTCTCACGCTCCTAGCCACTCCACTGCTAGCCTATTCTCTCACCCTCCTTAGCCTCTCCACTGCTAGCCTGTTCTCTCTCACTCTCCTAGCCTCTCCACTGCTAGCCTGTTCTCTCACACTCCTTAGCCTCCACTGCTAGCCTGTTCTCTCTCTCACACTCCTTAGCCTCTCCACTGCTAGCCTGTTCTCTCTCTCACTCTCCTAGCCTCTCCACTGCTAGCCTGTTCTCTCTCACGCTCCTAGCCTCTCTACTGCTAGCCTGTTCTCTCACTCTCCTTAGCCTCTCCACTGCTAGCCTGTTCTCTCACGCTCCTAGCCTCTCCACTGCTAGCCTGTTCTCTCACACTCCTTAGCCTCCACTGCTAGCCTGTTCTCTCTCTCACACTCCTTAGCCTCTCCACTGCTAGCCTGTTCTCTCTCTCACTCTCCTAGCCTCTCCACTGCTAGCCTGTTCTCTCTCACGCTCCTAGCCTCTCTACTGCTAGCCTGTTCTCTCACTCTCCTTAGCCTCTCCACTGCTAGCCTGTTCTCTCACGCTCCTAGCCTCTCCACTGCTGCCCTGTTCTCTCTCTCCAAGCCTCTCCACTGCTAGCCTGTTCTCTCACTCTCCTAGCCTCTCCACTGCTAGCCTGTTCTCTCACCCTCTCCTAGCCTCTCCACTGCTAGCCTGTTCTCTCACCCTCTCCTAGCCTCTCCACTGCTAGCCTGTTCTCTCTCCCTCTCCTAGCCTCTCCACTGCTCGCCTGCTCTCTCTCTCTCCTAGCCTCTCCACTGCTAGCCTGTTCTCTCTCACGCTCCTAGCCTCACCACTGCTAGCCTGTTCTCTCACCCTCCTGGCCTCTCCACTGCTAGCCTGTTCTCTCACGCTCCTAGCCTCTCCACTGCTAGCCTGTTCTCTCACCCTCCTAGCCTCTCCACTGCTAGCCTGTTCTCTCACGCGCCTAGCCTCTCCACTGCTAGCCTGTTCTCTCACCCTCCTAGCCTCTCCACTGCTAGCCTGTTCTCTCACCTTCCTAGCCTCTCCACTGCTAGCCTGTTCTCTCTCACGCTCCTAGCCTCTCTACTGCTAGCCTGTTCTCTCACGCTCCTAGCCTCTCCACTGCTGCCCTGTTCTCTCTCTCCAAGCCTCTCCACTGGTAGCTTGTTCTCTCACTCTCCTAGCCTCTCCACTGCTAGCCTGTTCTCTCTCTCACTCTCCTAGCCTCTCCACTGCTAGCCTGTTCTCTCTCACGCTCCTAGCCTCTCTACTGCTAGCCTGTTCTCTCACTCTCCTTAGCCTCTCCACTGCTAGCCTGTTCTCTCACGCTCCTAGCCTCTCCACTGCTGCCCTGTTCTCTCTCTCCAAGCCTCTCCACTGCTAGCCTGTTCTCTCACTCTCCTAGCCTCTCCACTGCTAGCCTGTTCTCTCACCCTCTCCTAGCCTCTCCACTGCTAGCCTGTTCTCTCACCCTCTCCTAGCCTCTCCACTGCTAGCCTGTTCTCTCTCCCTCTCCTAGCCTCTCCACTGCTCGCCTGCTCTCTCTCTCTCCTAGCCTCTCCACTGCTAGCCTGTTCTCTCTCACGCTCCTAGCCTCACCACTGCTAGCCTGTTCTCTCACCCTCCTGGCCTCTCCACTGCTAGCCTGTTCTCTCACGCTCCTAGCCTCTCCACTGCTAGCCTGTTCTCTCACCCTCCTAGCCTCTCCACTGCTAGCCTGTTCTCTCACGCGCCTAGCCTCTCCACTGCTAGCCTGTTCTCTCACCCTCCTAGCCTCTCCACTGCTAGCCTGTTCTCTCACCTTCCTAGCCTCTCCACTGCTAGCCTGTTCTCTCTCACGCTCCTAGCCTCTCTACTGCTAGCCTGTTCTCTCACGCTCCTAGCCTCTCCACTGCTGCCCTGTTCTCTCTCTCCAAGCCTCTCCACTGGTAGCTTGTTCTCTCACTCTCCTAGCCTCTCCACTGCTAGCCTGTTCTCTCACCCTCTCCTAGCCTCTCCACTGCTAGCCTGTTCTCTCACCCTCTCCTAGCCTCTCCACTGCTAGCCTGTTCTCTCTCCCTCTCCTAGCCTCTCCACTGCTCGCCTGCTCTCTCTCTCTCCTAGCCTCTCCACTGCTAGCCTGTTATCTCTCACTCTCCTAGCCTCTCCACTGCTAGCCTGTTCTCTCACCCTCCTGGCCTCTCCACTGCTAGCCTGTTCTCTCACGCTCCTAGCCTCTCCACTGCTAGCCTGTTCTCTCACCCTCCTAGCCTCTCCACTGCTAGCCTGTTCTCTCACCCTCCTAGCCTCTCCACTGCTAGCCTGTTCTCTCACCCTCCTAGCCTCTCCACTGCTAGCCTGTTCTCTCACTCTCCTAGCCTCTCCACTGCTAGCCTGTTCTCTCACCCTCCTAGCCTCTCCACTGCTAGCCTGTTCTCTCACCTTCCTAGCCTCTCCACTGCTAGCCTGTTCTCTCTCACGCTCCTAGCCTCTCTACTGCTAGCCTGTTCTCTCACGCTCCTAGCCTCTTCACTGCTAGCCTGTTCTCTCACTCTCCTAGCCTCTCCACTGCTAGCCTGTTCTCTCACTCTCCTAGCCTCTCCACTGCTAGCCTGTTCTCTCACTCTCCTAGCCTCTCCACTGCTAGCCTGTTCTCTCACTCTCCTAGCCTCTCCACTGCTAGCCTGTTCTCTCTCACTCTCCTAGCCTCTCCACTGCTAGCCTGTTTTCTCACTCTCCTAGCCTCTCCACTGCTAGCCTGTTCTCTCACTCTCCTAGCCTCTCCACTGCTAGCCTGTTCTCTCACTCTCCTAGCCTCTCCACTGCTAGCCTGTTCTCTCTCTCCTAGCCTCTCCACTGCTAGCCTGTTCTCTCTCACTCTCCTAGCCTCTCCACTGCTAGCCTGTTATCTCTCACTCTCCTAGCCTCTCCACTGCTAGCCTGTTCTCTCACGCTCCTAGCCTCTCTACTGCTAGCCTGTTCTCTCACTCTCATAGCCTCTTCACGGCTAGCCTGTTCTCTCTCACCCTCCTAGCCTCTCTACTGCTAGCCTGTTCTCTCACACTCCTAGCCTCTCCACTGCTAGCCTGTTCTCTCACGCTCCTAGCCTCTCCACTGCTAGCCTGTTCTCTCTCTCCTAGCCTCTCCACTGCTAGCCTGTTCTCTCACGCTCCTAGCCTCTCCACTGCTAGCCTGTTCTCTCACCCTCCTAGCCTCTCCACTGCTAGCCTGTTCTCTCTCACTCTCCTAGCCTCTCCACTGCCTGCCTGTTCTCTCTCACTCTCCTAGCCTCTCCACTGCTAGCCTGTTCTCTCTCACGCTCCTAGCCTCTCCACCTCTAGCCTGTTCTCTCACCCTCCTAGCCTCTCCACTGCTAGCCTGTTCTCTCTCACGCTCCTAGCCTCTCTACTGCTAGCCTGTTCCCTCACGCTCCTAGCCTCTCCACTGCTAGCCTGTTCTCTCTCACTCTCCTAGCCTCTCCACTGCTAGCCTGTTCTCTCACCCTCCTAGCCTCTCCACTGCTAGCCTGTTCTCTCTCACTTTCCTAGCCTCTCCACTGCCTGCCTGTTCTCTCTCACTCTCCTAGCCTCTCCACTGCTAGCCTGTTCTCTCACACTCCTAGCCTCTCCACTGCTAGCCTGTTCTCTCACCCTCCTAGCCTCTCCACTGCTAGCCTGTTCTCTCTCACGCTCCTAGCCTCTCTACTGCTAGCCTATTCTCTCACGCTCCTAGCCTCTCCACTGCTAGCCTGTTCTCTCACTCTCCTAGCCTCTCCACTGCTAGCCTGTGCTCTCACTCTCCTAGCCTCTCCACTGCTAGCCTGTTCTCTCTCTCCTAGCCTCTCCACTGCTAGCCTGTTCTCTCTCACTCTCCTAGCCTCTCCACTGCTAGCCTGTTCTCTCTCACTCTCCTAGCCTCTCCACTGCTAGCCTGTTCTCTCTCACGCTCCTAGCCTCTCTACTGCTAGCCTGTTCTCTCACTCTCATAGCCTCTCCACGGCTCGCCTGTTCTCTCACCCTCCTAGCCTCTCCACTGCTAGCCTGTTCTCTCACGCTCCTTAGCCTCTCCACTGCTAGCCTGTTCTCTCTCTCACTCTCCTAGCCTCTCCACTGCTAGCCTGTTCTCTCTCACGCTCCTAGCCTCTCTACTGCTAGCCTGTTCTCTCACTCTCCTTAGTCTCTCCACTGCTAGCCTGTTCTCTCACGCTCCTAGCCTCTCCACTGCTAGCCTGTTCTCTCTCACGCTCCTAGCCTCTCCACTGCTGCCCTGTTCTCTCTCTCCAAGCCTCTCCACTGCTAGCCTGTTCTCTCACCCTCCTGGCCTCTCCACTGCTAGCCTGTTCTCTCACGCTCCTAGCCTCTCCACTGCTAGCCTGTTCTCTCTCTCCTAGCCTCTCCACTGCTAGCCTGTTCTCTCACGCTCCTAGCCTCTCCACTGCTAGCCTGTTCTCTCACTCTCCTAGCCTCTCCACTGCTAGCCTGTTCTCTCACCCTCCTAGCCTCTCCACTGCTAGCCTGTTCTCTCACCTTCCTAGCCTCTCCACTGCTAGCCTGTTCTCTCTCACGCTCCTAGCCTCTCTACTGCTAGCCTGTTCTCTCACGCTCCTAGCCTCTTCACTGCTAGCCTGTTCTCTCACTCTCCTAGCCTCTCCACTGCTAGCCTGTTCTCTCTCACTCTCCTAGCCTCTCCACTGCTAGCCTGTTATCTCTCACTCTCCTAGCCTCTCCACTGCTAGCCTGTTCTCTCACGCTCCTAGCCTCTCTACTGCTAGCCTGTTCTCTCACTCTCATAGCCTCTCCACGGCTAGCCTGTTCTCTCTCACCCTCCTAGCCTCTCTACTGCTAGCCTGTTCTCTCACACTCCTAGCCTCTCCACTGCTAGCCTGTTCTCTCACGCTCCTAGCCTCTCCACTGCTAGCCTGTTCTCTCTCTCCTAGCCTCTCCACTGCTAGCCTGTTCTCTCATGCTCCTAGCCTCTCCACTGCTAGCCTGTTCTCTCACCCTCCTAGCCTCTCCACTGCTAGCCTGTTCTCTCTCACTCTCCTAGCCTCTCCACTGCCTGCCTGTTCTCTCTCACTCTCCTAGCCTCTCCACTGCTAGCCTGTTCTCTCACCCTCCTAGCCTCTCCACTGCTAGCCTGTTCTCTCTCACGCTCCTAGCCTCTCTACTGCTAGCCTGTTCCCTCACGCTCCTAGCCTCTCCACTGCTAGCCTGTTCTCTCTCACTCTCCTAGCCTCTCCACTGCTAGCCTGTTCTCTCACCCTCCTAGCCTCTCCACTGCTAGCCTGTTCTCTCTCACTTTCCTAGCCTCTCCACTGCCTGCCTGTTCTCTCTCACTCTCCTAGCCTCTCCACTGCTAGCCTGTTCTCTCACGCTCCTAGCCTCTCCACTGCTAGCCTGTTCTCTCACCCTCCTAGCCTCTCCACTGCTAGCCTGTTCTCTCTCACGCTCCTAGCCTCTCTACTGCTAGCCTATTCTCTCACGCTCCTAGCCTCTCCACTGCTAGCCTGTTCTCTCACTCTCCTAGCCTCTCCACTGCTAGCCTGTGCTCTCACTCTCCTAGCCTCTCCACTGCTAGCCTGTTCTCTCTCTCCTAGCCTCTCCACTGCTAGCCTGTTCTCTCTCACTCTCCTAGCCTCTCCACTGCTAGCCTGTTCTCTCTCACTCTCCTAGCCTCTCCACTGCTAGCCTGTTCTCTCTCACTCTCCTAGCCTCTCCACTGCTAGCCTGTTCTCTCTCACGCTCCTAGCCTCTCCACTGCTAGCCTGTTCTCTCACCCTCCTAGCTTCTCCACTGCTAGCCTGTTCTCTCTCACGCTCCTAGCCTCTCTACTGCTAGCCTGTTCTCTCACGCTCCTAGCCTCTCCACTGCTAGCCTGTTCTCTCACTCTCCTAGCCTCCACTGGTAGCCTGTTCTCTCTCTCTCCTAGCCTCTCCACTGCTAGCCTGTTCTCTCTCACTCTCCTAGCCTCTCCACTGCTAGCCTGTTCTCTCTCACGCTCCTAGCCTCTCTACTGCTAGCCTGTTCTCTCACTCTCATAGCCTCTCCACGGCTAGCCTGTTCTCTCACCCTCCTAGCCTCTCTACTGCTAGCCTGTTCTCTCACGCTCCTAGCCTCTCCACTGCTAGCCTGTTCTCTCACGTTCCTTAGCCTCTCCACTGCTAGCCTGTTCTCTCTCTCACTCTCCTAGCCTCTCCACTGCTAGCCTGTTCTCTCTCACGCTCCTAGCCTCTCTACTGCTAGCCTGTTCTCTCACTCTCCTTAGCCTCTCCACTGCTAGCCTGTGCTCTCATGCTCCTAGCCTCTCCACTGCTAGCCTGTTCTCTCTCACGCTCCTAGCCTCTCCACTGCTGCCCTGTTCTCTCTCTCCAAGCCTCTCCGCTGCTAGCCTGTTCTCTCACTCTCCTAGCCTCTCCACTGCTAGCCTGTTCTCTCACCCTCTCCTAGCCTCTCCACTGCTAGCCTGTTCTCTCTCACTCTGCAAGCCTCTCCACTGCTCGCGTGTTCTCTCTCCCTCTCCTAGCCTCTCCACTGCTAGCCTGTTCTCTCACCCTCCTGGCCTCTCCACTGCTAGCCTGTTCTCTCACGCTCCTGGCCTCTCCACTGCTAGCCTGTTCTCTCACGCTCCTAGCCTCTCCACTGCTAGCCTGTTCTCTCACGCTCCTAGCCTCTCCACTGCTAGCCTGTTCTCTCACCCTCCTAGCCTCTCCACTGCTAGCCTGTTCTCTCTCACTCTCCTAGCCTCTCCACTGCTAGCCTGTTCTCTCACCCTCCTAGCCTCTCCACTGCTAGCCTGTTCTCTCTCTCTCCTAGCCTCTCCACTGCCTGCCTGTTCTCTCTCACTCTCCTAGCCTCTCCACTGCTAGCCTGTTCTCTCACCCTCCTAGCCTCTCCACTGCTAGCCTGTTCTCTCTCACTCTCCTAGCCTCTCCACTGCTAGCCTGTTCTCTCACTCTCTTTTTCTTTTTTCAACGTAAAAGTTAATTTATTAAGCCACACATGCGCCGACAACGTTAACAACACCACAACGAACCTGGGGCTTAATGTAAAACAACGCGAATGTTTACGTGCCGAGGAGCGCCTATTTCCCGCCCTCCCCCGCGCGGGTGTCACGTGATCGGCGAGGGTCACGTGATCGACTCGCCATTAACCCGCCCGTCACCGCCCGCCACCATCTTGAGGCGGCCGCGCGTTCGCTGGGGGAACAAAAAAAAATCGACATCGACTTTTACAACTTCCTCGCAACTCTTCGATGAATCCGACCAGAAAACACGATGACTATATTTTAATATCATTCGTTACTTAAACAAGGCCCAGATCGCCTTTTGTCTCTCTGTGTCTGTGTCCTGTGCGTGTACAGCGTGTGTCTCTCTGTGTCCTGTGTGTGTACAGCATGTCTCTGTGTCTGTGTCCTGTGCGTGTACAGCGTGTCTCTCTGTCTGTGTCCTGTGTGTGTACAGCGTGTGTCTCTCTGTGTCTGTGTCCTGTGCGTGTACAGCGTGTGTCTCTCTGTGTCTGTATCCTGTGTGTGTACAGCGTGTCTCTCTGTGTGTCCTGTGTGTGTCTCTCTATGTCTGTGTCCTGTGTGTGTACAGCGTGTGTCTCTCTGTGTCTGTGTCCTGTGTGTGTACAGCGTGTGTCTCTCTGTGTCTGTGTCCTGTGTGTGTACAGCGTGTGTCTCTCTGTGTCTGTCCTGTGCGTGTACAGCGTGTGTCTCTCTGTGTCTGTGTCCTGTGGGTGTCCAGCGTGTGTCTCTCTGTGTCCTGTGTGTGTACAGCATGTGTCTCTCTGTTTCTGTGTCCTGTGTGTGTACAGCGTGTGTCTGTGTCCTGTGTGTGTGCAGCGTGTGTCTCTCTGTGCCCTGTGTGTGTACAGCGTGTGTCTCTCTGTGTCTGTGTCCTGTGCGTGTACAGCGTTTGTCTCTCTGTGTCTGTGTCCTGTGCGTGTACAGCGTGGGTCTCTCTGTGTCTG
The DNA here is from genome assembly GCF_048934315.1 of Petromyzon marinus. NCBI lineage: Eukaryota > Metazoa > Chordata > Hyperoartia > Petromyzontiformes > Petromyzontidae > Petromyzon > Petromyzon marinus. Next base: position 113,104 of record NW_027423016.1, read on the forward strand.
TGTCCTGTGTGTTTACAGCGTGTGTCTCTCTGTGTCCTGTGTGTGTACAGCATGTCTCTGTGTCTGTGTCCTGTGCGTGTACAGCGTGTCTCTCTGTCTGTGTCCTGTGTGTGTACAGCGTGTGTCTCTCTGTGTCTGTGTCCTGTGCGTGTACAGCGTGTGTCTCTGTGTCCTGTGTGTATAGCGTGTGTCTCTCTGTGTCTGTGTCCTGTGTGTGTACAGCGTGTGTCTCTCTGTGTCTGTGTCCTGTGTGTGTACAGCATGTGTCTCTCTGTGTACGTGTGTGTACAGCGTGTGTCTCTCTGTGTCTGTGTCCTGTGTGTGTACAGCGTGTGTCTCTCTGTGTCTGTGTCCTGTGTGTGTACAGCGTGTGTCTCTCTGTGTCCTGTGTGTGTACAGCATGTGTCTCTCTGTCTGTGTCCTGTGCGTGTACAGCGTGTCTCTCTGTCTGTGTCCTGTGTGTGTACAGCGTGTGTCTCTCTGTGTCTGTGTCCTGTGCGTGTACAGCGTGTGTCTATGTGTCTGTGTCCTGTGTGTGTACAGTGTGTGTCTCTCTGTGTCTGTGTCCTGTGTGTGTACAGCGTGCGTCTCTCTGTGTCTGTGTCTTGTGTGGGTACAGCGTGTGTCTCTCTGTGTGTGTACAGCGTGTCTCTCTGTGTCTGTGTCCTGTGTGTGTACAGCGTGTGTCTCTCTGTGTCATGTGTGTGAACAGCGTGTGTCTCTCTGTCTGTGTCCTGTGTGTGTCCAGCGTGTCTCTCTGTGTCTGTGTCCTGTGCGTGTACCGCGTGTGTCTCTCTGTGTCCGGTGTGTGTACAGCGTGTGTCTCTGTGTCTGTGTCCTGTGTGTGTACCGCGTGTGTCTCTCTGTGTCATGTGTGTGTACAGCGTGTGTCTCTCTGTGTCTGTGTCCTGTGTGTGTACAGCGTGTGTCTCTCTGTGTCTGTCCTGTGCGTGTACATCGTGTGTCTCTCTGTGTCTGTGTCCTATGTGTGTACAGCGTGTGTCTCTCTGTGTGTCCTGTGTGTGTAGAGCGTGTCTCTCTGTGTGTCCTGTGTGTGTACAGCGTGTGTCTCTCTGTGTGTCCTGTGTGTGTACAGCGTGTGTCTCTCTGTGTCTGTGTCCTGTGTGTGTACAGCGTGTGTCTGTCTGTGTCCTGTGTGTGTACAGCGTGTCTCTCTGTCTGTGTCCTGTGTGTGTACAGAACGTGTCTCTCTGTGTCTGTGTCCTGTGTGTGTACAGCGTGTGTCTCTCTGTGTCTGTCCTGTGCGTGTACAGCGTGTGTCTCTCTGTGTCTGTCCTGTGTACAGCGTGTGTCTCTCTGTGTCTGTGTCCTGTGTGTGTACAGCGTGTGTCTCTCTGTCTCTGTGTCCTGTGTGTGTACAGCGTGTGTCTCTATGTGTCTGTGTCCTGTGTATGTACAGCATGTGTCTCTCTGTGTCTGTGTCCTGTGTGTGTACAGCGTGTGTCTCTCTGTGTCTGTGTCCTGTGTGTGTACAGCGTGTGTCTCTGTGTCTGTGTCCTGTGTGTTTACAGCGTGTGTCTCTCTGTGTGCTGTGTGTGTACAGCGTGTGTCTCTCAGTGTCTGTGTCCTGTGTGTGTGCAGCGTGTGTCTCTCTGTGTCCTGTGTGTGTACAGCATGTCTCTCTGTGTCTGTGTCCTGTGCGTGTACAGCGTGTCTCTCTGTCTGTGTCCTGTGTGTGTACAGCGTGTGTCTCTCTGTGTCTGTGTCCTGTGCGTGTACAGCGTGTGTCTCTGTGTCTGTGTCCTGTGTGTGTGCAGCGTGTGTCTCTCTGTGTCCTGTGTGTGTACAGCATGTCTCTCTGTGTCTGTGTCCTGTGCGTGTACAGCGTGTCTCTCTGTCTGTGTCCTGTGCGTGTACAGCGTGTCTCTCTGTCTGTGTCCTGTGCGTGTACAGCGTGTCTCTCTGTCTGTGTCCTGTGTGTGTACAGCGTGTGTCTCTCTGTGTCTGTGTCCTGTGTGTGTACAGTGTGTGTCTCTCTGTGTCCTGTGTGTGTACAGCGTGTGTCTCTGTGTCTGTGTCTTGTGTGGGTACAGCGTGTGTCTCTGTGTGTGTGTGTGTGTACAGCGTGTCTCTCTGTGTCTGTGTCCTGTGTGTGTACAGCGTGTGTCTCTCTGTGTCATGTGTGTGTACAGCGTGTGTCTCTCTGTGTCTGTGTCCTGTGTGTGTACAGCGTGTGTCTCTCTGTGTCCTGTGTGTGTACAGCATGTGTCTCTCTGTCTGTGTCCTGTGTGTGTCCATCGTGTCTCTCTGTGTCTGTGTCCTGTGCGTGTACGCGTGTGTCTCTCTGTGTCCGGTGTGTGTACAGCGTGTGTCTCTGTCTGTGTCCTGTGTGTGTACAGCGTGTGTCTCTCTGTGTCTGTGTCCTGTGTGTGTACAGCACGTGTCTCTCTGTGTCTGTGTCCTGTGTGTGTACAGCGTGTGTCTCTCTGTGTCTGTCCTGTGCGTGTACATCGTGTGTCTCTCTGTGTCTGTGTCCTATGTGTGTACAGCGTGTCTCTCTGTGTGTCCTGTGTGTGTACAGCGTGTGTCTCTCTGTGTCTGTGTCCTGTGTGTGTACAGCGTGTCTCTCTGTCTGTGTCCTGTGTGTGTACAGCACGTGTCTCTCTGTGTCTGTGTCCTGTGTGTGTACAGCGTGTGTCTCTCTGTGTCTGTCCTGTGCGTGTACAGCGTGTGTTTCTTTGTGTCTGTCCTGTGTGTGTACAGCGTGTGTCTCTCTGTGTCTGTGTCCTGTGTGTGTACAGCGTGTCTCTCTGTGTCTGTGTCCTGTGTGTGTACAGCGTGTGTCTCTATGTGTCTGTGTCCTGTGTGTGTACAGCGTGTGTCTCTCTGTGTCTGTGTCCTGTGTGTGTACAGCGTGTGTCTCTGTGTCTGTGTCCTGTGTGTTTACAGCGTGTGTCTCTCTGTGTGCTGTGTGTGTACAGCGTGTGTCTCTCTGTGTCTGTGTCCTGTGCGTGTACAGCGTGTCTCTCTGTCTGTGTCCTGTGCGTGTACAGCGTGTGTCTCTCTGTGTCTGTGTCCTGTGTGTGTACAGCGTGTCTCTCTGTGTCTGTGTCCTGTGTGTGTACAGCGTGTGTCTCTATGTGTCTGTGTCCTGTGTGTGTACAGCGTGTGTCTCTCTGTGTCTGTGTCCTGTGCGTGTACAGCGTGTGTCTCTGTGTCTGTGTCCTGTGTGTGTACAGCGTGTGTCTCTCTGTGTCTGTGTCCTGTGTGTGTACAGCGTGTGTCTCTCTGTGTCTGTGTCTTGTGTGTGTACAGCGTGTGTCTCTCTGTGTCTGTGTCCTGTGCGTGTACAGCGTGTGTCTCTCTGTGTCCTGTGCGTGTACAGCGTGTGTCTCTCTGTGTCCTGTGTGTGTACAGCGTGTGTCTCTGTGTCTGTGTCCTGTGTGTGTACAGCGTGTGTCTCTCTGTGTCTGTGTCTTGTGTGTGTACAGCGTGTGTCTCTCTGTGTCATGTGTGTGTACAGCGTGTGTCTCTCTGTGTCTGTGTCCTGTGTGTGTACAGCGTGTGTCTGTGTCTGTGTCCTGTGTGTGTACAGCACGTGTCTCTCTGTGTCTGTGTCCTGTGTGTGTACAGCGTGTGTCTCTCTGTGTGTCCTGTGTGTGTACAGCGTGTGTCTCTCTATGTCGGTGTCCTGTGTGTGTACAGCGTGTGTCTCTCTGTGTCTGTGTCCTGTGTGTACAGCATGTCTCTCTGTCTGTGTCCTGTGTGTACAGCACGTGTCTCTCTGTGTCTGTGTCCTGTGTGTGTACAGCGTGTGTCTCTCTGTGTCTGTGTCCTGTGGGTGTACAGCGTGTCTTTCTGTGTCTGTGTCCTGTGGGTGTACAGCGTGTGTCTTTCTGTGTCTGTCCTGTGTGTGTACAGCGTGTGTCTCTCTGTGTCCTGTGTGTGTACAGCGTGTGTCTTTCTGTTTCTGTGTCCTCTGTGTGTACAGCGTGTGTCTGTGTCCTGTGTGTGTACAGCGTGTGTCTCTCTGTGTCCTGTGTGTGTACAGCGTGTGTCTCTCTGTGTCTGTGTCCTGTGTGTGTACAGCGTGTGTCTGTGTCCGTGTCCTGTGTGTGTACAGCGTGTGTCTCTCTGTGTCTGTGTCCTGTGCATGTACAGCGTGTGTGTCTGTGTCCTGTGTGTGTACAGCGTGTGTCTCTCTGTGTCTGTGTCCTGTGTGTGTACAGCGTGTGTCTCTGTGTCATGTGTGTGTACAGCGTGTGTCTCTCTGTGTCTGTGTCCTGTGTGTGTACAGCACGTGTCTCTCTGTGTCCTGTGTGTGTACAGCATGTGTCTCTCTGTCTGTGTCCTGTGCGTGTACAGCGTGTCTCTCTGTCTGTGTCCTGTGTGTGTACAGCGTGTGTCTCTCTGTGTCTGTGTCCTATGCGTGTACAGCGTGTGTCTATGTGTCTGTGTCCTGTGTGTGTACAGTGTGTGTCTGTCTGTGTCTGTGTCTGTGTCCTGTGTGTGTACAGCGTGCGTCTCTCTGTGTCTGTGACTTGTGTGGGTACAGCGTGTGTCTCTCTGTGTGTGTGTGTACAGCGTGTCTCTCTGTGTCTGTGTCCTGTGTGTGTACAGCGTGTGTCTCTCTGTGTCATGTGTGTGAACAGCGTGTGTCTCTCTGTGTCTGTGTCCTGTGTGTGTACAGCGTGTGTCTCTCTGTGTCCTGTGTGTGTACAGTATGTGTCTCTCTGTCTGTGTCCTGTGTGTGTCCAGCGTGTCTCTCTGTGTCTGTGTCCTGTGCGTGTACCGCGTGTGTCTCTCTGTGTCCGGTGTGTGTACAGCGTGTGTCTCTGTGTCTGTGTCCGGTGTGTGTACAGCGTGTGTCTCTGTGTCTGTGTCCTGTGTGTGTACAGCGTGTGTCTCTGTGTCTGTGTCCGGTGTGTGTACAGCGTGTGTCTCTGTGTCTGTGTCCTGTGTGTGTACAGCGTGTGTCTCTGTGTCTGTGTCCTGTGTGTGTACAGCGTGTGTCTCTCTGTGTCATGTGTGTGTACAGCGTGTGTCTCTCTGTGTCTGTGTCCTGTGTGTGTACAGCACGTGTCTCTCTGTGTCTGTCCTGTGCGTGTACATCGTGTGTCTCTCTGTGTCTGTGTCCTATGTGTGTACAGCGTGTGTCTCTCTGTGTGTCCTGTGTGTGTAGAGCGTGTCTCTCTGTGTGTCCTGTGTGTGTACAGCGTGTGTCTCTCTGTGTGTCCTGTGTGTGTACAGCGTGTGTCTCTCTGTGTGTCCTGTGTGTGTACAGCGTGTGTCTCTCTGTGTCTGTGTCCTGTGTGTGTACAGCGTGTGTCTCTCTGTGTCTGTGTCCTGTGTGTGTACAGCGTGTGTCTCTCTGTGTCTGTGTCCTGTGTGTGTACAGCGTGTCTCTCTGTCTGTGTCCTGTGTGTGTACAGAACGTGTCTCTCTGTGTCTGTGTCCTGTGTGTGTACAGCGTGTGTCTCTCTGTGTCTGTGTCCTGTGCGTGTACAGCGTGTGTCTCTCTGTGTCTGTCCTGTGCGTGTACAGCGTGTGTCTCTCTGTGTCTGTCCTGTGTACAGCGTGTGTCTCTCTGTCTGTGTCCTGTGTGTGTACAGCGTGTGTCTCTATGTGTCTGTGTCCTGTGTGTGTACAGCGTGTGTCTCTCTGTGTCTGTCCTGTGCGTGTACAGCGTGTGTCTCTCTGTGTCTGTCCTGTGTACAGCGTGTGTCTCTCTGTGTCTGTGTCCTGTGTGTGTACAGCGTGTGTCTCTCTGTCTCTGTGTCCTGTGTGTGTACAGCGTGTGTCTCTATGTGTCTGTGTCCTGTGTGTGTACAGCGTGTGTCTCTCTGTGTCTGTGTCTGTGTGTGTACAGCGTGTGTCTCTCTGTGTCTGTGTCTTGTGTGTGTACAGCGTGTGTCTCTCTGTGTCTGTGTCCTGTGCGTGTACAGCGTGTGTCTCTCTGTGTCCTGTGCGTGTACAGCGTGTGTCTCTCTGTGTCTGTGTCCTGTGCGTGTACAGCGTGTGTCTCTGTGTCTGTGTCCTGTGTGTGTACAGCGTGTGTCTCTCTGTGTCTGTGTCCTGTGTGTGTACAGCGTGTGTCTCTCTGTGTCTGTGTCTTGTGTGTGTACAGCGTGTGTCTCTCTGTGTCTGTGTCCTGTGCGTGTACAGCGTGTGTCTCTCTGTGTCCTGTGCGTGTACAGCGTGTGTCTCTCTGTGTCCTGTGCGTGTACAGCGTGTGTCTCTCTGTGTCCTGTGTGTGTACAGCGTGTGTCTCTGTGTCTGTGTCCTGTGTGTGTACAGCGTGTGTCTCTCTGTGTCTGTGTCTTGTGTGTGTACAGCGTGTGTCTCTCTGTGTCATGTGTGTGTACAGCGTGTGTCTCTCTGTGTCTGTCCTGTGCGTGTACAGCGTGTGTCTCTCTGTGTCTGTCCTGTGTACAGCGTGTGTCTCTCTGTCTGTGTCCTGTGTGTGTACAGCGTGTGTCTCTCTGTCTCTGTGTCCTGTGTGTGTACAGCGTGTGTCTCTATGTGTCTGTGTCCTGTGTGTGTACAGCGTGTGTCTCTCTGTGTCTGTGTCCTGTGTGTGTACAGCGTGTGTCTCTCTGTGTCTGTGTGTGTACAGCGTGTGTCTCTCTGTGTCTGTGTCTTGTGTGTGTACAGCGTGTGTCTCTCTGTGTCTGTGTCCTGTGTGTGTACAGCGTGTCTCTGTGTCTGTGTCCTGTGTGTGTACAGCGTGTGTCTCTCTGTGTGTCCTGTGTGTGTACAGCGTGTGTCTCTCTATGTCTGTGTCCTGTGTGTGTACAGCGTGTGTCTCTCTGTGTCTGTGTCCTGTGTGTGTACAGCATGTCTCTCTGTCTGTGTCCTGTGTGTACAGCGTGTGTCTCTCTGTGTCTGTGTCCTGTGGGTGTACAGCGTGTGTCTTTCTGTGTCTGTGTCCTGTGGGTGTACAGCGTGTGTCTTTCTGTTTCTGTGTCCTCTGTGTGTACAGCGTGTGTCTGTGTCCTGCGTGTGTACAGCGTGTGTCTCTCTGTGTCCTGTGTGTGTACAGCGTGTGTCTCTCTGTGTCTGTGTCCTGTGTGTGTACAGCGTGTGTCTCTCTGTGTCCGTGTCCTGTGTGTGTACAGCGTGTGTCTGTCTGTGTCCTGTGTGTGTACAGCGTGTGTCTCTCTGTGTCTGTGTCCTGTGCATGTACAGCGTGTGTCTCTGTGTCTGTGTCCTGTGTGTGTACAGCGTGTGTCTCTCTGTGTCTGTGTCCTGTGTGTGTACAGCGTGTGTCTCTCTGTGTCTGTGTCTTGTGTGTGTACAGCGTGTGTCTCTCTGTGTGTGTATGTGTGTGTACAGCGTGTGTCTCTCTGTGTCTGTGTCCTGTGCGTGTACCGCGTGTGTCTCTCTGTGTCCGGTGTGTGTACAGCGTGTGTCTCTGTGTCTGTGTCCTGTGTGTGTACAGCGTGTGTCTCTCTGTGTCATGTGTGTGTACAGCGTGTGTCTCTCTGTGTCTGTGTCCTGTGTGTGTACAGCGTGTGTCTCTGTGTCTGTCCTGTGCGTGTACAGCGTGTGTCTCTCTGTGTCTGTGTCCTATGTGTGTACAGCGTGTGTCTCTCTGTGTGTCCTGTGTGTGTAGAGCGTGTCTCTCTGTGTGTCCTGTGTGTGTACAGCGTGTGCCTCTCTGTGTGTCCTGTGTGTGTACAGCGTGTGTCTCTCTGTGTCTGTGTCCTGTGTGTGTACAGCGTGTGTCTCTCTGTGTCTGTGTCCTGTGTGTGTACAGCGTGTCTCTCTGTCTGTGTCCTGTGGGTGTACAGCACGTGTCTCTCTGTGTCTGTGTCCTGTGTGTGTACAGCGTGTGTCTCTCTGTGTCTGTCCTGTGCGTGTACAGCGTGTGTCCCTCTGTGTCTGTCCTGTGTGTGTACAGCGTGTGTCTCTCTGTGTCCTGTGTGTGTACAGCGTGTGTCTCTCTGTTTCTGTGTCCTGTGTGTGTACAGCGTGTGTCTGTGTCCTGTGTGTGTACAGCGTGTGTCTCGCTGTGTCCTGTGTGTGTACAGCGTGTCTCTCTGTGTCCTGTGTGTGTACAGCGTGTGTCTCTCTGTGTCTGTGTCCTGTGCGTGTACAGCGTTTGTCTCTCTGTGTCTGTGTCCTGTGCGTGTACAGCGTGTGTCTCTGTGTCTGTGTCCTGTGTGTGTACAGCATGTGTCTCTGTGTCCTGTGTGTGTACAGCGTGTCTCTCTGTGTCTGTGTCCTGTGTGTGTACAGCGTGTGTCTCTCTGTGTCTGTCCTGTGCGTGTACAGCGTGTGTCTCTCTGTGTCTGTGTCCTATGTGTGTACAGCGTGTGTCTCTCTGTGTGTCCTGTGTGTGTAGAGCGTGTCTCTGTGTGTCCTGTGTGTGAACAGCGTGTGTCTCTCTGTGTCCTGTGTGTGTACAGCATGTGTCTCTCTGTGTCTGTGTCCTGTGTGTGTACAGCGTGTGTCTCTCTGTGTCTGTGTCCTGTGTGTGTACAGCGTGTCTCTCTGTCTGTGTCCTGTGTGTGTACAGCGTGTGTCTCTATGTGTCTGTGTCCTGTGTGTGTACAGCGTGTGTCTCTCTGTGTCTGTGTCCTGTGTGTGTACAGCGTGTGTCTCTGTGTCTGTGTCCTGTGTGTTTACAGCGTGTGTCTCTCTGTGTGCTGTGTGTGTACAGCGTGTGTCTCTCTGTGTCTGTGTCCTGTGCGTGTACAGCGTGTCTCTCTGTCTGTGTCCTGTGCGTGTACAGCGTGTGTCTCTCTGTGTCTGTGTCCTGTGTGTGTACAGCGTGTGTCTCTCTGTGTCTGTGTCCTGTGTGTGTACAGCGTGTCTCTCTGTGTCTGTGTCCTGAGTGTGTACAGCGTGTGTCTCTCTGTGTCTGTGTCCTGTGCGTGTACAGCGTGTGTCTCTGTGTCTGTGTCCTGTGTGTGTACAGCGTGTGTCTCTCTGTGTCTGTGTCCTGTGTGTGTACAGCGTGTGTCTCTCTGTGTCTGTGTCTTGTGTGTGTACAGCGTGTGTCTCTCTGTGTCTGTGTCCTGTGCGTGTACAGCGTGTGTCTCTCTGTGTCCTGTGCGTGTACAGCGTGTGTCTCTCTGTGTCCTGTGTGTGTACAGCGTGTGTCTCTGTGTCTGTGTCCTGTGTGTGTACAGCGTGTGTCTCTCTGTGTCTGTGTCTTGTGTGTGTACAGCGTGTGTCTCTGTGTCATGTGTGTGTACAGCGTGTGTCTCTCTGTGTCTGTGTCCTGTGTGTGTACAGCGTGTCTCTGTGTCTGTGTCCTGTGTGTGTACAGCACGTGTCTCTCTGTGTCTGTGTCCTGTGTGTGTACAGCGTGTGTCTCTCTGTGTGTCCTGTGTGTGTACAGCGTGTGTCTCTCTATGTCTGTGTCCTGTGTGTGTACAGCGTGTGTCTCTCTGTGTCTGTGTCCTGTGTGTGTACAGCATGTCTCTCT
>NW_027423016.1:157500-160000 GCF_048934315.1 Petromyzon marinus
CCCCAAGGTGTACAGGGAATGGCTCTGACTCCCGGCCACGTAGTTTTACCCGGGCCCGCTCACCATCATGAAGGTCCTTAATGATCGTGAGCAGAGGGTCAGGTACTCCAAAAGCACGAAGAACGACCCAGAGCCCAGGCCTACTGATGGTATCATAGGCCTTGACCAGGTCAATAAAGCAGAGATGTAGGTCTTGTTGGAATTCCCTACACCTCTGCTGTAGCAGACGGACAGAAAATATGGCATCTGTGCAGGACCGCCCTTTCCTGAAACCGCATTGGGGCTCCGCAAGCCTCTCCTCAGCGTGCCTGGCAAGGCGATGCTGAATAATCCTTGCCAGGACCTTTCCCGGCACACTGAGGAGTGAGATGCCCCTGTAGTTGTTACAGTCTGTGCGGTCCCCCTTCTTAAAAAGGGGGACCACCAGGGCATCCTTCCAATCCTGCGGAACCCGTCCAGTGGTCCAGACTGTTGTTATGATGTCATATAGGGCAGTCTGTGCACAAACGCCACCCTCCCTCAGCATTTCGCTTGGGAGATCATCTCCGCCCGCTGCCTTTCCTGGTCTCAGACTCCGGATCGCCTTCAATACTTCCTCAGCAGATGGCACCTCAGCCAGCCACTCACAGGGGGTGACTTCATCCAATATTTGAGGCACCGCAGCCTCAGCAGGGTCATCCTCACTTTGTGCCACGGTGTTTTCCTGGCTGAGGGATTTTCCCTCCCCCAGGACCTCACAGAAATGCTCAGCAAATCTGCGAACCTGTTCCTGGGGGTCGGAAATTGGATCACCGTTTTTTCCCCTAATGATGGTAATAGGTGTGGCGCTGCAGGTTACTTTTTTGATGGAGTTAAATAGAGATTTGTGATCACGGGCCACTGAGGCAGACTCCATCTCCTCAGCAACCCGCGACCACCACCCATCCTTGCAGCGCCTCACGGCTCTCCGAACCTCCGAGCGAAGGCTGCGGTAAGCCTCCTCATTCTCTGACGTGGGATTCTGTAGCCGATGACAGTGGGCCTGTCGCTTTTTCTCAACCATCCTGAACAACTCCTCTGTCATCCAGGGTGTCTGGGGAGGTCTGGACCGCGTACCCAAAGCAGCCATTGCAGCTGCATGAGTCACAGTCCTAAACCTCGCCCATTTACCCTCGACATCCGGAGGAGTCGGGGACGATGCCAATCCCAGCCGCAAGCGATGATGAAATTCTCGCTTGCAACTTTCATCAGATAACTGAGACCAGGCCACTTTAGGTTGGAATGGGGTCCTGGGTGTACACCCACCACCGGAGTGGAAGAATGGCAGGCGCATCTTACAGATGACTAGTCGATGGTCAGAGGGCAGATCAGCTCCACGGTAGGTCCTGGTGTCAAGGACATGGGCTCGCATTCGCTGGTCCGTCACTATGTAGTCCAGCAGATGTTCTTGCTTGGACCCGGCATGCATCCATGATGTTGTGTGGATGCGCCGATGCCGGAACAGCGTGTTGGTAATTACAAGCCCATGGGCTGCACAACAATCTAGCAGCCTCCTACCGTTGTTATTGAGCTGATCTGGCCCATGCCCTCCAATCACTCCAGACCAGGTGCCAGTATCATGACCAACTCGGGCATTGAAGTCACCCAACATGATGACTCTATCCCGAGGGGCCACTTTAGCCAGCACCTGTGACAGGAGGTCATAGAAGGCATCTGACTCATCGGCTTTGCCTGCATCCCTCCACGGATGTTCATCTTCGGTGGGGGCATAAGTAACCACGACCACCATTCCTCGCCTCCGGTTGATGGGAAGGCGAGCCCAAAGTAGCCTGGGGCTTACAGCTTCCCACACCTCACCGCCACGCTCCCACGCCCCCTTCATTCTTTTGTTCAAAAGAAGACCCACACCCTGTTGTTTGGCAGTCTGCTGCCCCGAGTAAAGGACTGTCCACCCCTCATGGTGGCAGGAGCCAGAGCCGGTCCACCGGACCTCCTGAATGCCGCATAGATCCAGGCGGTACCGGTCCAGCTCCCGACAGAGGAGTGGCAGCCTCTCCTCTGCAGTGAGCGTTCGAACATTCCACGTGGCCACCCGTAGTGGCTTTTCGTTGTTTCTGGAGTAGCCCCGAGGGTAGGTATTCAATCTCCTGGCTCCGCCAATTGGGGTTTGGCCAGGAGACGTCATAGACGCCTGGCCCCCCGGGGCCTCCGGCACAAGCTTAGTTGTTACATATTTCAGTTTAATTCGTGGTTTCGTGGTAATTAATTGAAGGTGGAGGGGTTACCAGCCCCTCGCACCCGTCCAGAGCCCCCGTTTAGCCCCTGTGGTGGACACATATGCCATGAGGGGAGGAGCCAAACAAAATTGGATCTCCCCCCACAGCGCTGTCCACGACAGAGTTGCCCGTCCGGCACCGCGAGGAGGTAGGGGGTTGTTTTGCCGGACACACAGACACACACACACAGACACACAGACACACACACACACAGACACACACACACAGACACACACACAGACACA
>NW_027423016.1:162500-165000 GCF_048934315.1 Petromyzon marinus
ACTGGCTGATGCACCACCTGTGCCCCCTACTGTGCCAACCTGCTGTGCTTTAGCCACCCGGCGCTCCGCTCGCTGTTGTGAGCGTCGCTCCTCCGCCCTCCGTTGTTGTTGGAGGGCGACTGCCTCCAACTGCCCAGTAGCATCCTTCACGAGCCTCCTCCACAGAGGCCGATCTTGACACCGCTGGTACCAGTCATCGGCAAGTCCACTCAGCTCCACGTCCTCCTGTACCACATCACTCCATCTCTTCTCTAGCCCGTGCCGCGCCCGCTTAGCCCCCTCAATCCGGCCAAACAAAAGCTGTTTCGGCATGCGGTGGCTGGGCATGCGGGCTACATGACCCAGCCATCGCAGCCTTGCCTGCCGGAGGAGCTCACCGATGGGACCCTGCCCAGATCTTTCAAGGATTTGTGAGCTCCTCACACAATCCAGTCTGGTTAAACCCAGGATGGATCGTAGGCAGGCCAGCCTAAATGTTTCTAACCGGCGAAGATGTTCCATTAGGGGGGTCCACGTTTCGCAAGCGTAGAGAAGGGAGGGAATGACCGTGGCCGAGAAGACCTGAAGCTTAGTGCGGAGCGACAGACCAGGTAGCTTCCACACAGCGTTACGCAACCGATGAAAAGATATTGCCGCTCGACTGATTCGGAGTGAGACCTCTGCTGTTAAACTGGAGCCAGTCATAAGCACACTGCCCAGGTATGAGAAACTCTCCACTCTCTCCACAACTGCCCCATCACCGATTGGGAGTTGTGGGGGTGGAGTGTCCGATGGTACAAAATACCCAGGCAGGTGCTTAGTTTTGGTGGGGCTGATGGTAAGGCCCCACCTCTTAGTGGCACGCTCCAGTCTCAGCAGCAGCGTCTCCAACTCCTCCTCTGACTGAGCAGCTATTACCAAGTCATCAGCATACATAACGTGGTTGAGCAATAGGGAGCCATCCCTTGACCGCACCCGGGCATCGATTAGCCTCCCATTATATCTGTACCATATGGAGATTCCCCCGGTACAGCTATTGAAGGCTTCACGAACTACGTGGTCAAAATAGATGTTAAATAATGTGGGAGCCAGAGGACATCCCTGTCGCACCCCAAGGTGTACAGGGAATGGCTCTGACTCCCGGCCACGTAGTTTTACCCGGGCCCGCTCACCATCATAAAGGTCCTTAATGATCGTGAGCAGAGGGTCAGGTACTCCAAAAGCACGAAGAACGACCCAGAGCCCAGGCCTACTGATGGTATCATAGGCCTTGACCAGGTCAATAAAGCAGAGATGTAGGTCTTGTTGGAATTCCCTACACCTCTGCTGTAGCAGACGGACAGAAAATATGGCATCTGTGCAGGACCGCCCTTTCCTGAAACCGCATTGGGGCTCCGCAAGCCTCTCCTCAGCGTGCCTGGCAAGGCGATGCTGAATAATCCTTGCCAGGACCTTTCCCGGCACACTGAGGAGTGAGATGCCCCTGTAGTTGTTACAGTCTGTGCGGTCCCCCTTCTTAAAAAGGGGGACCACCAGGGCATCCTTCCAATCCTGCGGAACCCGTCCAGTGGTCCAGACTGTTGTTATGATGTCATATAGGGCAGTCTGTGCACAAACGCCACCCTCCCTCAGCATTTCGCTTGGGAGATCATCTCTGCCCGCTGCCTTTCCTGGTCTCAGACTCCGGATCGCCTTCAATACTTCCTCAGCAGATGGCACCTCAGCCAGCCACTCACAGGGGGTGACTTCATCCAATATTTGAGGCACCGCAGCCTCAGCAGGGTCATCCTCACTTTGTGCCACGATGTTTTCCTGGCTGAGGGATTTTCCCTCCCCCAGGACCTCACAGAAATGCTCAGCAAATCTGCGAACCTGTTCCTGGGGGTCGGAAATTGGATCACCGTTTTTTCCCCTAATGATGGTAATAGGTGTGGCGCTGCAGGTTACTTTTTTGATGGAGTTAAATAGAGATTTGTGATCACGGGCCACTGAGGCAGACTCCATCTCCTCAGCAACCCGCGACCACCACCCATCCTTGCAGCGCCTCACGGCTCTCCGAACCTCCGAGCGAAGGCTGCGGTAAGCCTCCTCATTCTCTGACGTGGGATTCTGTAGCCGATGACAGTGGGCCTGTCGCTTTTTCTCAACCATCGTGAACAACTCCTCTGTCATCCAGGGTGTCTGGGGAGGTCTGGACCGCGTACCCAAAGCAGCCATTGCAGCTGCATGAGTCACAGTCCTAAACCTCGCCCATTTACCCTCGACATCAGGAGGAGTCGGGGACGATGCCAATCCCAGCCGCAAGCGATGATGAAATTCTCGCTTGCAACTTTCATCAGATAACTGAGACCAGGCCACTTTAGGTTGGAATGGGGTCCTGGGTGTACACCCACCACCGGAGTGGAAGAATGGCAGGCGCATCTTACAGATGACTAGTCGATGGTCAGAGGGCAGATCAGCTCCACGGTAGGTCCTGGTGTCAAGGACATGGGCTCGCATTCGCTGGTCCGTCACTATGTAG